>NC_058026.1:10268670-10513670 GCF_019176455.1 Solea senegalensis
AGAATAGTGTATGGCTTGTATGCATATTTGCATAAATATAAACATGTTTATGATCGACACCATAACTGTGAGTTTCTCTGCTTTACTGTGTCTTGGTGCTGCTCTGAGCCCTGGTGTTTTTACGACAAGTGAAAATAAAGTATAACGGATAACTGCACAGCTGGCCTGATTTCATATCTACAGTCATGTGTGAATGACCAAAGCACATACGACTCAGATCCATTCTCCATCTGACCTCGCAATTTCAGTTACAACAAAGACCCTTTCCTTTCCTTCAAACATCCAGTCACTCCGAAAGCAGAAATAAAGGATGTACTGTTGTGGAAAACATAAAGACTAGTGAAAGAGCGAGGGTCACACATGAACAAACATGGACCCATACAATGAGAGATAATTAACCAATCACAGCATTGTTAAGACACTGTGAGAAACATGCAAACTGACAGAATAAACAACCCACCTTCTGCGGGATGGATTAGCAAGCGAGGGTTGGATGGCTCTCATGACAAAGTCAGCATGTTAATACACAAACAACAGAGCTTTCTCTCTCTCACACACACACACAGACATACACAACTTTGTGCAGCTACTCTTCTGAGGACACTGCATTGACTTTCATTCAACTGGACAGTTAATGTCTAACCCTATTGTAACTACAATTCAAATCTTAACCGGTTTCTCACAATAAGGTTTTGCCTTCTTGGGACCAGATTTTGGTCTCCACAAGGAGTGCTGGTCCTGACACGGTCAGAGTTAATGCCAGAGAAGGTCCTAAATAGGAAACAAATACAAGAATAAACACACACTCACACACCATCTGTGTTTAGCCCCTAAGCAGCTCCTAAGTATCCATGTCTTTCTAGGAACACAACCCATTAGACTCTAGAGGGACACAGCTTTAGCGTGTAACAGCGTGTTTTTGTGTGTGTGTGTGTGCGTCTTGTGAGCAAGAATGAGAAAGCATTAGCACTATGTTAGAGCCATAATGGCATTGTGTTAAGGCCATAACGACACCTCACTTGCATACCCAGCCATGCTATGTGCCAGCCGGTGTTGAAAATGACTTGCCTCTGAGATGTGGGAGACACCATTACTGAATCCTCTTAGTCAAACATGGACAAGAAGCAGAACAGCAGAATGGTGTAAAATGCCCCCGAGGCTCAATTTATATAGTCTCAGACATATTAAGGAAGAAGCCCCCAGAAATAAAAATACAGTCCATAAAAAGAATATGCCTATTAGCTTTGGATTAAAATGTTTGTGCCCATATGCGGTTGGTTTCTAATAATTTCAGATTCTCATTGTGTCAGAGATGGCCTCTGTTTTGATGTACAAAGTTCAACCTTGTCTGTCATTCACCTCGTTCTCACCTTTATGCACAAGAGGTGAGTCAATTGAAATGTCAGGGTTTTGTCTCTCTTTATGTCACATTATCTTCCCTCAGAGTTACTGGTTTATCTTCCCAACAATAATCTACATATCTATCATAGCATGTGCAATTTTTTATAAAACGTCTTTCTCTGTTTACTTACATTTTATGGATTTGATGTATGTAATAAACTGGGGCTGACTGGAATAATGTGTTTGTCTGTGTGTGTGTGTTTCTTTAAGAGGATATTATGCATATTCCTTATTTCTATGATTTGCCGTGTAGAAGACAAAGTGTATAGATACTTTTAGGCTCTTCACGGGCTCATCCTGACTGTCAGCCGTGTGTATCTAATTATATGGCTTTTGTGACGAATAGAAGCAGAGCACTCTACACCCACAGTGATGCACATCAACACAAATCCTGAACATTAAGACATTTGTAACAATAAAACTTTTTATTTTAGTTTCTGGTTATTTTCGTTTCTGGTTATTCCATGACTGGGCACAAAAACATTTTTAAATAAATCAAATTGGGTAAGATGGGTAAGATTCCCAAGGTCTGCTCAGTCTGCAGCTTTTTCTTAAATTCTCAAATAATAATTTCAGTTATCAATTCACTCTTCAGTCTTTCAAATGCACTTTTAATGGTAAATCATATTTTGATCTCTTGTGATTTTAATGCCTGTTTTCATTTCAATGTTGATTTTAATGTAAATTGAATGAGTTGCCCTGTGTATGAATGGTGCTATACAAATAAACTGGCCTTGCCATGCCTAAAATGACTTGCAACATTATATAAAATCCACCTTATGAATGCAAAATACAAGGACATTAGCAATTTTAAAGAGAATATAGAAGCCAACAGAAATAGAAAGAAAATATATTCCTTTTTAAAGAGCAAGGTATTGAATATCCCCTCACTATCAGTAGACCATGCAACATGTTTGTGTTTGTGTGCACAGACTTGTTTGTGTTTGAGTATGTCTGAGAGTCATGACATTTCTTACTTAGCTTCCTTTAAATTGTGATGATAAATTACCCCTTTTAACTAAATGTCAATTTTGTTATTTTAAGTCTTGCCTGCTTCAATATGAAAGCCATTTTGGATATAAATGCCAATAGATTTAACTCACAGTGTGTGTGGTGTCACAGTGACACCAAAGTCTGAAAAAAGGTTTCTGTGAAATGTATGCAGTGGAGCAAATAGTAATATTTTATTATTCAATGAAACTGTGAAAATGCCTTTGTGTCAATGAAAACCTTTTTTTCTTTTTTTTTACACTTTTTTTTAAGTAACAGCAGCAAACTCCAGCTCCCGAATGTCTTCTCACATTTAAGGGTAATGCATTTCGGTCGCATTTTGTAAGGATAAAAACACTAAAACAAAAGCCTTTTACCAGTCTCTAAGAGCTGATCATTCAGCCTCATACACGTTTTGTTGAAGGGTCTCTTTCTGCTGAACAATGAAGTTGAAAAGAAGAAAAATTGGAGAGAGAAAAGGGCAGAGTTGTGTGGGTTTGTGTGTGGATACTCGATTTATTGAAAACAAACAGAACAATTGGCCCTCAATTTACTTTCAAAATAGTACGACTATCAAGTCACCAAAACAATCTTACCCTTGACAGACTAAAACAACAATCTCACAATAAGGAGAGTGAGCGAGAGAAAAGGAGGCAAAAGGGATGGAAAAGATTCCCATGATGCACTGCTATGTATATTTGTTTTGTATAAAAGCAGAATACTGTCATAAAGGGACTGCTAGTGGAACTACAATGGCTATAGTTAATAAAAACCATTGCCCATTTTCCTATTTTGATAATCAGTTCATGATTTTATTGATTTTCCAAGCAAAATGTCAAACATTCTGTAGCTCCAGGCACAATGTAATAATTGTCTTTTTTTTACTCTATTCTTCCCATGAATGGACCTAAAAAAATCTAGAAAATTGTCTTCTATAAATGGAGATCATGTTTCTGACAAGAAAATATCAGAAAATGATGCTTATAATGAAGGTTTCTAAGGGGGCAGTTCTTCGAAGGGCAGAATCTGGATCAGTTATTTATTCAAGACACAGTAAGACGGCAGACAATCAGTGACCACACTATTAGATGATCAATACTCATACCTTTGTTTTGTGGGAGTAAAAAAGAAAAAAAATCAAGTTCAGCACAGATAAAGAACTTTCTAAATAAAGAGCGCAAGCACTAGGCTGTCTGACTGTGTGGACAAGTTGCAGATTCAAAACCATTTATCATGAGCGGGAAAACATTTTAGTGGATAGAACTGAAAAACCAAAGAACACCAAGTGGTCCTGCACTTTCACACTCTCCTCGACAGCAACATGGGTTCAGCTTCCCTGAATATTTATGGTCCAGGTAAGGCCAGTGAAAGTCATGCATTCTGTGACTCTTTGAAACTTTTTGAAATTCTACTGTGATTTTGTCCTTGGCATTACATTCTGTTTTTAAATTTACAACAGGCACCGAATACTAAAATAAACTGTATTCTGAACTTGCAATTTTCCACACAAATTGTTGAGTATTTCTGATGAATGAATGAATAAATAATTACAGATATTAATAAAATAATATTTTCATTGATTATTTAGTCATTTATTAATTTATTTCTGTGTCATAGGCTAATGAGGTGGGGGGGTCTGGGGCTCAGTCTAAGGCAGGATTGGTCAGAGGCGTGTGATGATTCAGAGCTTCTGTCTGGCAGAGAACAGGCAATGCTCAGCAAAGATTGTAGATCAGTTTGTTGTGTTTCAGCCCGTTAAATGTTAGACAACAAGGACGCTTGCTCAGTGATAAGCTACACAATTAACTGGCAGAAATGAAGGAAGTGGAACTGAGGGCAATGAAAGTGATGGTAGACATGAAAGTGAACTTGCTTTATCCTCTGAAGCAGAGGACAAATTTAATGGAGGAAAAAAAAACAAGGCTACACAATGTCAATTTTTGGAAATGGTTTAGATATCACAAAAGCAACAAGGAGCCAGTCCACAACTTTGGCACAGTTTTAAGCCAGTCCACAAAATATGCCAAGCAAGACAGGAAACACAATAAATAATTTCCATCGCCTTGAAATGTATCATCCTCGCGACCAAATTGAAACTACGGGGCTCATGCTGGGCCGTCTCCTCACACGGAGCCTGAAGATTTGGTCCAAATGAAGAGTCAACTGCTGTCAGCTGTAGCGCTGCTGCATCACATGCTTGTGTGGCCAACAGTGGCATTTGCACTAATACTATTACAGTTAACCCTCATTAATAACACTAATAAATAGGAATGTATATCATTAGGATTTTATCGATACCGATACGATTCACGGAAAAGGCATTACAAAATGATTTAATATACTGATTAACAGGACAGCTAACCATGCTCAAGCTAACTTCAAGTGGACTAACTACTGCCTATTTACCTAAACCGCTTGGATTTGACTGTAGCAAACGGCTGGAGATCCTTCACAATGAACTTTGTGACGACCCTGTGGCATTCATGCATTCTTTCTGCTGTCATCTTCATTTGTCTGGCAATTGTGAATGAGGTTGTCTGTAATACTGGCGGAGCTGTGGTAGCTGCTGCTTGACGTCGCAGAAACGAAACTGGGTGCCGCTGCCACAGCACTGCAGTCTTTGGCGTTAGCCGGGCCGCTAACTTTCCAAGTGTTTGGTGATGAAAAAAAAGTACAGATAACAGTACCGTTTGTCCAGAATCTTAACGTTACCCTGGTACCAACCCAATTAGGAACTGGTACCAAAAAGTACCGGTCCTTGGTATATATCCCTACTAATAAATATCAATACAGATTAACACTTTTTTTGCCATTCTGCCTTGCCCTCACCACATAAATCTCAGTGTGCCCTCTCAAAACGTAGTTAAAAAAACATCTGATTTGGTTCTCACTGGACCCTCTGCTGCTCAGTTCTTGTAGATGTATTACTACAGAAGAGAAAAGCACAGTGATCATCACAAAAGGAAAAAGCCAGTGAACAAGTGAGAGGAGCGAAGAGGAAGAAAAGCCAATCTCAGCTGAAAGATTCAAACCAGCACATTTTCTTCCATAACATAAGAGTGAGTAGACACGACTCAGAGTACTCTGTCACAATAATACACAATAATCAGATGAGAGAAAGCCAATACGGACAGAAACAGTGAAAAAAATCACGTGAGGGAAAGGCACTGGAAGTGAAAGTAGAAGATAATTCAAGACGATGAAACTTAAACCTCATTCCATTAGTGGAGTGCTGAATAAGCAGAGGCAGGCGATGAACTCAAATCACAATTATTGTGCAATTGCGTTAATATGTGTACATATGCGCTGAGAGATGCACTTGTGCAAAGACACGTAAGGGTGGGGGATCAGTGGTAACTGTGTCAGGGGTTTAGTTATATAAGCATCGCTCTACAGCAGAGCTTCTCCAGGAACATTCACAAGCTTATTTGTTCCATCAGTGGTAGAAATAGCGTTTGGCCGGTGGCAGCAAATTGAGCTGGAGCAAAGGTTTAGCATTTCCTCAGTCATGTACATGTGGTACTTCAGCGGGGCATGGGATTTTCTGCATCCTACACGTGACACATATAGGATGCAGGAAATTGCCGTCATCTTAACATAGCCTACAGCTGCAGTGAAACGAGATTGTTCAGATGAGATCATTTACTTCGAGTCTAGTTGTTGTAATACTAAGCAAGGAAGACGCCATAGGAGCCGGGCTGCTATAAATGACTATGAATGCAGGTTATTTCCTGCCTTAACATCCAATTTCACATTGGGGTGTGAGAAAATATTTCAGGTTAAGTAGTCTTTTGCATGATAAGGTGTTTTTGAATATAAACTGAGAATGCTGTAATCTATGCCAACCTTGAATCAACAACAATCACAACTACCCAAATATCAATTGTGGGCATCAAGTACTGTTACTGTCTGAAAGAGCATCATACAGGAAGTGGTTCAGGCAGCAGAAAAGGAGCAGGAGATTCTGGTAGCAGGATGGTGATAGTGTAACGGTGATCGAAAAGAAAGCTAATGATGAAAAAGAGAGATAAGATTTTCGATCAGCTCCTGTCATCAGTCAGATAAAATGTGGCCCAAAAGGTACTTTGACAACAAAATGTGCCTCAACAGCACAATGCAGGGGAAAAAAGCAGCAATTTTTGGGGCAGTCAGACGGCAAGCCATGCATAGAGGAACACAACGTCCTCCAAAATACACAGACATGGATACAGCAACTGAAATATAAATGACTATCACTGTTTAGACTTTTTTCAGGAGCACAGCTAAAGAAGGCTAAAGAAATCAATGTTTAAGCACACACACACACACACACACCAACTTTCCTCTTTGGAAATATATTAAGATAGTACAAAACCTATACATTCCTTGATATAAAGGATCACTTGGGTATCAGTATCTGGATTAAGAATGACTTAGGCTCTTAACAATGAAAAAAAGACAATGTGTTCTCTGTGATTTGACGTGATCAATAGGCCTCTCTTTCAGTCGACTGATAAAAGCCAAGAAAAATTATCATTTCAAGTGACTGTTAACTTTTTCTACCACCATTTCTTCTAGACTCTGGTTTTTCTTTTTCCCTCTGCCTTCTCAACACATCATCCTTCTTGCTACCCACACCACCTTTCTCTTCTGTCTCCCTTTTACTTTTTTTAGCCTCTTTTTACTTTGTAGTCTTTGTCTCTCCGCTCCACCGTATGTGTCTTTCTCCAGCTATTTTACACATAGATGCCATGGAGACCCTAAACATCTATCAAATGTCCTGTGTTTATGCAGCACTCCATCAAGAAACAGCCACTTGCATTCCACCAACCTTTTCTAAAAATCTATGAATATAAAGATAAAACATTATACAGTCAAGACACTAGTTGTCCTGGCACTGGGCTATGGTCAAGGTCAAACAAAAACAAATTGCTTATGTGGATGAAATCATTTTACAATGCATCACTGTATGTTTCAGACAACATAACAGGGTTAAATTATTTGCATTTGCAGGTTTCAGTTTGAAATTAGTAGCATATACTACTGCTAAAAAAAGTCTGACTACAGCTAGAAATGATCCTGTTTGTCCGTTTGTGTCCAATCAATGTCGCTGTTGCTATCAAATAAACTGACCCCCGACAGAGAAACACGGTCACTTGTTTGTAGGGTATGTATGGTCGTATTTTAAAAAGGAAAAAAAAAACTGGCTCGCACAACCATAACTTTACTGACTGAATAACAGCGATGCATTTGCTCCACCTGCAGTATTGATCAGGTGCACTTATTCCACATTCCTCAAGTATATTTATATTTATGGCTGCACGTTTTCAGGTGAGTCAATCCTGCTCACCACTTACCCTTAGATTTACAACGTGTATTGTTTAAGGAAAAGTTTACCCACTGTTCACTGTTTCCAGCTACAATACAAGAGTGTTGCAAGAGCGATGATGCGTGCTGCATTTGTAGGCACAGAAATGACCTTTGACTGACCTTCTATTCTCTTTCTGTGGCAAAGACAAGCAGATGTTTATTTTTGGCCTCTCACCAAGGACAAAACAAGCAACAAGGCTGGGTGTGGGAGTGAATGGCTTGGAAACAAGCTGAAAGATTGAGCTATTGCAAATATTTGATTCCTCCCCTTGTATATTAAACGTAATACTGTACAGCAGTAATGCTGTACGTTATCTGCTAAAATACAATGCTTTTGACTTTGATCATTGGTCTTTGTGTCTCTTTTTTGCGTTTTCTGCTCATCTCTCCGTGCCTCCTCTTCCAACATATAGAATATCTCTCTGTTATTTCTGTCCCTTTCTGCCTTTCACTTGTCTCATAGAACCTGTTTTTTCCTCCTTAATTCTGGCCCTCTTCCCTCTGTCTTCCCCAGCCACTCACACTGGCAGAGCAGTGCTGAAGCTTCTTAGTTGTTTTAAGTTCTTATATATAAGACTTCAGCTCAACCTGACAGCAACACTGCACAACTACGTGTGTGTGTGTATGTGGGTGTGTGTGCGGCTGAACACTGAAAACCTGAGACATTCGTGTTTCCTGTGAGCCATTTTGCTTGCATTTATGGCAAATATTTTTCAATAAAAATTATTCTTTCATACTATGCTTTTTATGTGGAAACTGCCACAAAGAGCCCACGTTCAAATTCAGTACATAATGTACTTAAAACAAAGAACAGATTATTTTCTGTGCCAATATGGACTGGTAAAAAAACCTGCTGCCAGAGATTCTGATTATATAGAGAATAACCCAGTGTTCTCCTAGTGCCGGTCCCAAACCCAGATAAATGGGGAGGCATCAGGAAGAACATCCGGCATCAAATGTGCTGATCATTGAAAACAATGATAGGGCAAGATGGAGGCAGATAATCAGCTGTGGCGATGCCTACAATGAGTATCCAACAGAAGAAGAAGAAAAAGAAGACATGGCTTCATGGAAATTTGCGTCCAACACTGCCTGCCAGGCCTGTGATGGACTGGCGACCTCTCCAGCTGCCCTGCAACCCTCATATGGAGGACAAAGTGGTCGACTGCCTGCTAACGAGAGTTTATTTTATTCATGTTCAGCAAAGGCATTGTAGTAGAACACTGCCGTGTATTACAGCCCATACTGTGAAGATGTGCACTATTGTTACAATCAAAACTGAGCAAGTTTATAAGAGAAGAGAGACGGATTGAAAGAAGGCTGTGTTGCATAATGTGCTGCAGTGAAATCTAGAAAAAAGGTTCACTTGAGGCAAGGCTTAGAGACTCACACACAGAATCTGAAAATATGTGAAATTACAGTGGTTACTCTGAGATAAGGTTCCTCAGTCAGTGAAGTGGTGAAGCCTTTGTGCTTGCTGCAACAAAATATCCATGAAATGATAAAAAAAAGTGATAATTTAGTGAAGTAAGAGATGTGGCACGACAGTGTATGCAACTACAGCTGCACGTTTATGTCACTTTATGTAAATTTAAGCCCTTCGGTGAATATTCAATGATAAGCTGTGTTAGAAGTCGGGAGTTTGCTGTCTGTGTGCAGAAGCAAGTGGGAGATCAAGTGAACACAGTAAGAAGGAATAATCATTCTGAATCCAGCTCACATCCACACAGATCATGACATGGCAGGCATTAATGATTCAGAGGGAGAGGGATGAAAAGAGTGAAGGAGGTAGATGGAGAGAAAGGATACCAGGTGGGAGGAAATGGGGAGACAGAGTCAGGGAGAAAAAGGGGAGGGGTGGGTGTTATGTGCCAGAGGAAAAGTGAGTCTTAGATTTAAGCCATTAAGCCATTTTACTTCTTGTGCTATATTTTTGGGAAACTGTGACAAGACAGAAAGAGAAAATGTAGTTGGGTATTATAGCTGTCTGAACACCCGCTCCAGCATTTAATACCCCATTTTACATTATGCTCTGTTGCAGTGCCTCTGTTTTAGGCATTTAAAACAAATGTGATAAAGCCTCACCACAATTTAAATCCTGAATCCTAAACATAACCTGCTCCTCAGAAATGAAGGTTATTGTCTCCATGACGACTACTGGTCAGTGTTAATGCCAAAAAGAGGTAACAAATACAAGTACACACACACACAACAACAGCATAAAGGTGGTATGGTAAGACGCTGCTCTTGGTCTAGACTCAAGTAACATACCACAAGATAAATAAAAGGTGCTGGGAAGAAACTGTGACAAAGAGAGGAAATTAAACTTTTCAAAAAAGAAACGACATCAGAGAGGAAGAAGTGAACAAAGACAAGAGCAACAGAGTTCAGTGAAAAAAAAGAAATAGACTAAAAACATTGGTAGAATGAGCAATACAGGAACAGATGGACAAAGAGGGTCTTTCTGCATAGACTTTGCATGTTCTCCCCGTGTGTGCGTGGGTTTTCTCCATAGTTCTCCGTTTTTCTCCCACTGTCATGTATTACAGGATACATGCAGATTTGGAAATTAGGCAAATTAGACACTCTAAACTGACTGTAGGTTTGGGTGTGAGAGTGGATGGTTGGTCTTTTCACCTTATGTCAGCTGGGATTGGCACCAGCCCCCTTCACGACACTAAGTGAGTGAGTGAGAGAAAGAGAGAAAGATAGAGAGATGGTCGAGTGAAAACCACCTGCTATCATTGAGAAACTACAGAAATAACTGTATATGCTGCTGTGTGATGATGATGATGGTGTGTGTGTGTGTGTGTGTGTGCACGTCTCAACCTCCATGTATCTATTTTCAGTCATATTTGCAATGAAATCCCGTGATGGAAGCCAAACTCAGTGCTTTCCAAAAGCTTAACTTCGTCCTATATTTATGTTTATATTTACAGAATGTAATACATAATTTACCAAGCCATCACAAATTCTCTCTTCATTACACAAACTGAACATACTTTCTTATTTGAATGATTCTTGAGGTGGAATTTTAAGATCAGCCACTGCAGCATTCTGTCATTCATTCATTCATTTTCGACCGCTTTATCCTCCACTTGAGGGTAGCAGAGGGAGAGGGAGCCAATCCCAGCTGACATAGGGCAAAAAGCAGGGTACATCCTGGACAGCTTGTCAGTCCATCTCAGGGGCTAACATACAGAGATGAACCACCATTCACTCTCACAGTCAGTGCCCAATTAAACTAATCCCCAGTGTGCATGTTTTTGGGCTGTGGAAGAGTACCAGCCAGAGAGAACCCCCCCCCGAGATGAACCGAGATGAGAACTGCAGACCTTCTTGTTATGAGGCAACAACGCTAGCCATTGCACCAAAGTGTGGGCGCTATACTGCAGCACTTATTTTCCAAGATTTGTTTAATTACCATAATGAAATTACAGATCATAATTGCTTTTGCACCTCAATAAAGGAGTGCCATTCTAACGGCTTAAAGAGAGCAAAAGCTTAAGCATAATCCTGCCAACGGCAGATGGATGAACAAGACTGAAAGAAAACTAGTTTTTCAATATGAGACGCCTCCTACCTAACTCCAAAGATGGGGAAAAAAACAGACATCACTGTCAGAGACAAGACGACAACATGCTACAGATTCTCTGAGAATTTGACCAGAGATGAAAACTCAACTCTGATATTATGTTTGCGAGAAAGAATCATAACAGCAGGTATGGCAAAAACCATCATTAAGGGAAACGAGTCACTGCTCAAATTTGTAAAGCCATTAACTGTCATGCAGTTAATGGCACTGCTGCCTGTCACTTCTAGTTTTCCCTGTTTCCAAAAAAATTAGCAATGTAAATGGCTGTTAATACACACAAAGATATAAAATAACAATGTGACAGAAATTGTTCCAATCAATCATTAACTGACAATCACTGGAAAATAAGGTGTTTGCTCATTTGTGATAAGCAGTTCTGCTTGTGCACCACAGCGGAAACACAGGAGAGGAGAAAAAGGTCACAAAACGCACCATGTTCATACACACTCATCTGCTTTAAAAGTTACAAAAACATAAGAGTTAGAGAGTGCTATTCAATCATGTAGTTGAGATTTACAGGGGCTACAGTCAGTGCAGAGAAACTGGCTCAGCAGCTGATCTAACTGGAATGCACTGGTCATATTCCACATCAAGGCTACACAAAGATTTGTGTTGCAACCAGAAGACTATGGCCATTTATTTTTATCGTGTGCCGTCTGACCCAAAGAATATTTGATTCTCAAGACCTTTGCAGTGTGTCTGCATGTCTTAGCTGATGAAGTGACATACTAACGTTTACCTGTTTTCTCTAACTGCATACACCCTTTGGTTTTGATTTTTTTTTTATGGCAAATGCTACACAACCGCTGCTAAATATTACATCTGTCATGTCCGTATTGAATTTTTTGTTGATCTTACTTTATCACTGTGTGGGTTTGTTGTTAAAGCACAAAATAATATTAAAACCTATAATTGAAAAAATGTGCAGATCTAGCAAACACAACTCAAGCAAGAAATTGCTGTCATATTGAAAATAAATGGATGGTAGGTTAAACATTTTACAGTGGGGTGTAGAGCTTGTGATTTAGTCAATGAATACACATCCAAAACCATCTGTACTAGAACAAATTCAACATTTTGACAGGTGTCATGACATCACTAAACAAGGATAATACTTTTTAAAGACTCTTTTGAAACTATTTCAGATTTAAACAAACGTAAAGCTTAGTTTACAACCATACTGGTGAAAGGAAGGATATGGAATAAGATCTGAAAGTGGCACTTTGGTCTTTGACTTCTTGGCTTAATACAGAACAGACATTTATAAGGTGAAAGTAGCAAATGTATTACTTTTAAAAAGTAGCTAATGATGAATAAAGAAGACAAGATAGCCCAGCACATCCCAATCAATTCTGAACAGGCTGTATTAACGCTTCTTGGTTCCATGTTCATTTTGTGGTCTTGATACAACAAGATCAATACGACAATGTCTTTACTGCAGACTATGACAAAAGAAATTCTCCTGACAGTCACACGGACATCCTAACACGCTTTACCATTTGAAATATTGATCATGGAAATGTTCAATGTTAGATCATAGATAACTGGGTTGTCAGTGACAGTCAGCATCAGCTTCCCCTCCACCAGTGACAGTGTTGATATCGTAATGTCATCTCCCTTCTTGATGGTGACTGCTCCATGAGAGAGGAGTGATAATGAAAAAAAATTATTTCAAAAGAAAAACTAGTTCAGAAAAAACTATTTTCTGAACTGAAAGCACCAGCTACAGGAAAATATGCACACCGAGGACACTGACCCTCGGCACAAAGGAGTAACGGGTTTTATCTCTTCACACACTTTGCAGTGAACACAGCTGTGCTTTGATATTTACTTTTGGGTCCTTTTATTTTATTTTTTTTTTACAGGGATATACAGTATATAATGAGCTATGACCTTTCCCATGAGATGCCATTGATTTAACCAGTTGACTTTAATTGTCACAGTCATTATTTAAACGTTTGCCAAGCAGATATTCCACCTCCACGCTCACTGCATATAATCAATACAATGTAATCAGAAATAGTCATTATTGTCAACTTAAATGGCTGTACTCAGGAGCTATCTACTATGGGATGCCTCCACTCAAGCACAAGGACCCTGAAGAGCTTATAAGCTGTATTGACCACCGTCATTACCGAACACCCAAATACAGCAAACAGCAAAGTAAAACCGCGGGTGCTCGCTTAAACATTTAAATCACAGTAAATAAATACTTTACTGAGCTCGGCTATGAATCCACGGCTTGTTTATAATGTCCAAAGTGTGTCTGCACATTTAACTGACCAACATATCAATGATTAACACAACCTTCCTAAGCTTTCCAGTTCAGCTATGTCCCAAAAATAGACGACCCCGGTTTTTCAAGTTAATGATACGGGGAAAGTCCTTTGAAGCACAAGATTGCTTCGTAAGCTCTATCGATTTGGCTTTATTGGCTATTGATTAGAAGAACTTCGCACCACACAAGTAAATTGGGGAAGAAACCATAAATGCTTGCATGGGAGGATGATAAGCTATGACCAGGAGAACATAAAAGGTGATGCTCTCACCAGCTCTGAAGATCTATCTACTGTAATGTTCTTGTCCCTAAAAAGTTGCCTCGTAATGTGCTTGTGTAACCGAACCACAGGATACAAAGCTATTTCTTCTTCGCCTAAAGTACACTGCAGCTAGATTTGTTTTGTCAGAACTGTTTCGGCTACTTTCCTCCCTCTATTATCAAATTCAACGTGAGGTTTTTCAGTGCATTGAAACCAAAATGAGCATAGCTTTTCTTCTGATTGGTACCCCCACTTGACAAAAGGTATTAGCATGATTTAAAGTGTGTGGCTCTCAGTGGAGGATAAATTTACTCAATTTCATTCCCAAGGCGGAATAAAAGGAAAGTTTTAAAGCTCTGCACTCCAAATGTGGAATGAGATTAAATTCCCTCTGATGGTGACTTATTGAGTTTCTGTTATTTCTTCCTGCGATATGACAAAGTTATGGCCAATTTCAAAAAGGGAAAAATGAAGTCTAATTTCCTTACACGGACGTATATAATACAATTTGTTCAACTGTCAGAGGTCTGTAACACAATACATTATTATAACTTATGAACATTATATTTAACAGTCGTCATCCATTACACAATCAAAAGGAAACTTGGTAGAATTTGTGGCATATATTTAAATATGTTACTTTATTCAACTAGAAACAATATAAGGCAAGCGATCGAGATGAATTTATCAAAACACTGCTGCTGAAGGTTCATTCTCAGATAAATGTTGGGTTGTTTTTTTTTTTTTACAAGACACAAATTAATAGACAGAAAGACTAGCACAGCCTCCTAATCTTAGGTCATAACAACATACAAACAAATTAAATGTAAAGTGCGCCTCAGATATAAGCACTGGAGATAAAGCACTCATTTTGTGGCTGCGACACAATTAAAGGATCAATCAAATCGCTATAGACGGATATAAAAACACCAGGGTTTAGACATACATGTCAATTAGCCGCAATGATATAGACTAACAACATCAACAATAATAATAATAATAATAATCCCAGTCAATTCAGTGCATTAATTGAAAGTCATATTTATGTCAGTCTCTTTCTCACACAAACACCAACATATAGCTCTGAATTTGCTGTTGTAAAAAAGGTTGATATATTAAATATATCTCACATGGTGTAAAAAAAATCTGTAACCATAGAAACAATGCTCAATTATAATGGCACTGACGATGCACAAAGGCTTGTGACATTACTGTACAAGAAACTAGAGCTGCAACTAACGATTATTTTCATAATCGATTAATCTTTCGATAATTTTTTCAATTAATCGTTTGGTCCATAAAATATCAGAAAAACACATGTTGATCGGTGTTCGTCAAACCTGGAAAAGATGGATGTTCTCAAATGTCTTGTTTTGTCCACAAACCAAAATGATTAACTTTTAATTATTTATTTGTTATCCAGAGCAAAGAAATAAGGAAAATATTCACACTTAAGAAGCTCAAACAATTGCAAATCTTGTTTTAATCATAAAAAAAAATCTTCAAAATAGTTGTCTTGTTTCAGCTCTACAAGGAACCAGAGGTATGCATCCATAGTAGGTCTCATGAATAAAAAAGTAATGTAAAGGTCTGTTAAGCACACATTTAAAAAAGTACAGTGTGTTGGATTTAGCACCATCTATTGGTTTATTCGTCTATTGTTTCCCATTCCTGATAAATATACATACATATACTGTATATATATATATATATATATATATATGTATATACTGTATATATAAAGGGCATAATTATTTGCATTTAATTTCTCCAAAATGGAATTAATTTCACCTAAATCTCACTGGACCTTTAAGTCTTCATTTAATTATACACTGTATCGTCTACAGAGTGGGATGAGCATGTTAGTGACACACAGTTAATGATTAAATAAGTAATTTCTTCTACTTCCTACATTCGCAAATGCTCACACAAATTTAAATCCTGCTTGGCACTGGTAAAGGGGAGTTAAGATAGCATGACACAATAGTCAGAAGCCCACAGTGTCATGGCAAAGCCTCGGTGACATTTATTTATTTGTTTTTTGTTGTTTTTATTTGGAGCAGCATTCATAAACCCAAATATGTATGCATGGCCTACTACCATTTCTCCTCTAGGTAAACACGCAGCAACACAGTCAGAGACCATGTTGACCAATGAATTAGATTTGCATAATACATCTTAAAATACTCCCTAAAAAGACAGTGAATTGGTAAAAAAGCAAACATTTTATTTAATACGCACATGCATTCACACATAGAGTTCAACGATGTAATCTATGCTTCGGTGTCCTTTAACACCAGCCTCTCTGAATGCAAGTCCTTTTCAATTGTCCTGTTTACTGCTGTGTGTTTTAAACAACAATGAATTGGTTTAGCTAAGCTAAACCTAAACTAAACCCATCTGTTTCTTGACTGACTCATTTTTGTGAACTTATAGAGTAGATACAGGCTGAGAAAACTTACTGCTTATCTCTCTATCAGTGATAGACATATCAGCCACATCATATCATAGATCTGCTTAACCCTTAGAACTCAGAGCCTTTCATATGTGCAATCCAAAGTGTCTTATATCTCTTTTTTCAGCACAACCTATAGAGCCAATCACATGAAGTCCACACCAGCTGTCTGCTTAATCTGGTTAATCTATTACTGTATAATGGGGCTGAGGAAGACAAATGCATACATGTCTCTTGTCATTGCAATATTATATAATCTAGCACATTGTTGATTTACCTCATATTGTGCAGACCTGGTAAGCACCAACAGTATAATTGATTGCATCGTGCAAAAGAACGTTTTTAAAAATGAATGCGGGCCTGCCTGTGGGTTTGCATATTTGTTTTTCAGTGCTGTGAAAATGTTGGTTTTCTTAATCGAAATTGTTTAAATTCTGGATGCAATCAGACTCTGCAATCACTGTGATTATTTACAGGAATATATTTATGTCTGGCATAAATTCAGTGATTGGATGATTGAACAGATTAATATCCAAATCAATATCTTAAAACTCCCGGTACAAGAAATATGTCTTGTAGTCTTTTTTATTTGACAAGAGTATAAAATTGTGCTCGACAAGCCAACAGAGAAAAGTGTAGTGGGCATGAACTGTAATGAACTTGAAGCAATTGCATTCAACTCGCAGGAGCACCTTGCTCTTCTGACCTCCACCCTTCTGACAAAAAATAAAAACATCAATCACTCAAGGTCCAACATCACTGAGGGTGTTCACATCTGTAGCCTTCAGGTAACATAAAGATGAGAGAGTAACCTTTTTAATCTGTCTTTTCTATGCTGTTGCCGGAGGACCTGCTCAGTAAATAAACAATGATTTTTTTTAAAGCAGATTTCTAAAGCAGATGGAAACAATAACAATGATGTGAGGCCTTAAACTATTGGTCTACATTTTGATCTACAGTTTTATACCATGTTAAAATACATGACTTAAAAATGAAAAAGCTGCAACTTTGTGTGTGATTCTTTGCCAGCCACATCACCTTTCTAAGCCAAAAACAGTAATAGAAACAGAAATAGTTTAATTTGTTCCTCAGGTTCTAAAAGGTTGTTTTCAAACAATGTTTAGTTCATCAAGAAAGTGTCAAGAGTTCCAAGGATTTAAAAAAAACAAAGTGTGTATATAAATAGTATTGGAGTAAGCACAGCCCAGGCAATAACTTACTTGCACCTTACTCTCTCTTCGTAAAAGCATTGTGCTTCCATTGCTTTTCCCTTGGACCCATCTCCCATGTTTGCAAACACAAACAAGACTGTTTTGTATTGAAAGATACAAACAAACACATAATCTTTGACACACACAACTGCAACTAACTGGCCAAATGCACAGACGCATAAAGCCGCCTTCTGTTTCCCACACTCCCACAGACCCTATCCCCAATTCATATGCAGACAGAAACCTTCTCCATCATCGCCCACTGTTATTTTCAAATAAGTTTACAGGGCTCATAAACAGGTTTTATATAGTCAATATGGCTGACTGAGTCTGGCATGCTGTGTCCTCTACTCAGAACTCCAGATTGTCAATATCACAGTAAAAAAAATGCTGTTAACACCCTCTCCTCATGCTGCACTAAATCATGTTTAACTGCCAAGTAAACCATAGATGTTGCTGTCATTGCTTTTTATCCATTTTGTCAATGCAAAGTAAACAGGCTAAATCTTACAAATTGTGTAATTTTGTAGGAATCTATATTTACAAACCTGTGTTATGAAATGCCATTGCAAGATGGAGATGCAGCAGATCCTAGTTTGTAACAGTTAGGTTGTTCCTACTGTGTCACTAAAACATACGCATCAACATCAACACTACTCTGTGTATCATTTACTTGGAGCATGTTTTTTTTTTGTTATTGTTGCGTTTTTTTGATAGCATCTATTCATTTCAATTTGTTTGTAATACAATCCCTTGCAACCACAGCCACCCAACATAATTTGCAAATTACTAATCTTTTCAAACAATATGTTTACACAACTCTTCCTCCTATTTGGTGTGCACAGTTCTTTTAGCCACATAGTTTTGAACCTTATGTTTTCCAGACAAGAATAATAATAATAATACTAATAGGCCAGATGAAACGTCTTTCCAACAGACTCAATTCTGTTGTTGTTTAGATCTCAACATGTATTTGGACAACCACAGAGAGAAAATAATCTCTATAATCAATCAACTTCTTTTGACTATAAGCAAAAATAATGATTCTTAGCTTCACCTCACCTCCTTCCCTTAACCTGAAACAACAGCCGAGTGGGAACATATACTCATAATTGCCTCAACTACTTGTTCAGACGGATCCAGACCAAGACCAATACAAACACACATAAAGACAATGGCAAACACAACTTCCCATGCAGGTCTTCTACTGGTCCCATAGGAGAACCCACTGTTTGTAGATAATTGGTTTCAGACCTTCACAATACCACTATGCCTCCCTTATCCCTTCCTCTCATGCAGCGGGGAGGACTTTGCCTCTCTTGGCTATACTTTGTATACACATCTGATGCTGCAGCCCATAGACTAACTGTTTGTGTTTTAATTGTTGTGTAAACAGAGGCACCCAACATTACTGTAGTTCAGTTTACAGCTACACAAGCCGACCAGTTACTTGATCGTATTGCTTTACCTCAACAGTGATTACCTGATTTGTCATTGGAACCTGTTTTAAATGCATGTAAATGAATGAGAGTGGCTTGAGAAAAGGAGAGTTAGAGCCTTGACAGTCCATCTGTTCTGCCCCTGTAGCCATGGCCCAGTTTCTGTCTGAACATGATGGTGGCAAGAAAGAGACACTGAACATTAAAACTTACTCCTCAAACACAGTTTTCCTTTTAGCAAGTTGCCTGGGAAATGACTTTTAAACGTGTGCACACACACACGCACGCACACAAAAGCATTGTGTTTAAGTGACACAACGATACAAAGTGGTCAACACAAACCCAACCTAATTTGTATCACACAGTGTTTGAGATTACACATGAGCTGAACTCTCAGTTGTACCATCAATTTTTAGTCAATCACTACACCAGGCAAAAAATGTCTCGCAAGCAGCTCAGACTCTAAATATGGCAGCTGGTTTCCAGCATCCCATATGGGTCAGTTACCATGGCAACCACATCATGCCTGTCTATGCAGCCTAATATTTACTCAGCAGATACATGTTTGCTGTCTGCCTCTGAGGTAGGTAATGATACTGGAACACCTGGTGTTTTCTGTGTACCGGACTAAATTTAATGCGGGAAGTAAATACAGGTCTTCACACAAATCAGATCATGTGCTTTTGACTTTTCTCAGACTTATGTTCTGAATCTGGCCAGGAAAGTGAAACCAAAACCCTTGATTATTAAAGAAGAGCCAGTTTCCATGCAACCACTGCATATTTTATTCAAAATAAAGTTTGTGGACATGTTTTTCAGAACAAAGAATCTGAGCGTCACTAGCACGTTTCTCTGACTTTTGGTCCCCTTTTTTCAGCTTCACTCTTTATAGTACGAAGAACATCGCAGAATCTTGATCTATATGCTGCACTCAGCTTTATGACGACTGTGAGCTATAAGTAATGGATAATGGCATTGTCCACCCTGTGGATTAAATCATGGTAATTGGTTGCTTATATGTTCTCTTAAAATGTTTAAATGTCATTGGCTGGGAACACCACTGACTATGAAGGCAACATGCAGCAAGAATGAAAAATGAATCCATTATCCTCCCCCTCATTGTACCACGTATCATGGAATACCATTTCCAATGCAAACACCTGCTCACATCTTTCTATTTCTATTGTCGCTTTTTATCACAAAGTAAATTGCAGAATGTCAACATGGTTCCCATGTGGCATCCAAACATGATACAGCCAATTAAGCATGATACATCTATCATGTGTAGTAGCACTGCTGTCACTGGGGAAATATGACACAGAGCCATCAATCATATCAATAATTACACTTCAGCTATAAAAACAATATCCAGTGCAACAACACCAACCCAACTTTGAATATATTTAGTATTCTCATTAATAATATTAAATCTTAAGAGGGGAAAACTGCAGACTTTGACTTGACAAAGGTCAGACTTTCAGTACACAAATATTAAGTCGCCATTTGCTTTTAGCTGATAAAACAAAGGAAGAAGGGGCCTAGAAAAAAATGTGAGACAACTGAAAAAGTTCCAGCGAGGTATATAGATTAAAATAGATTAAAGAGATAACTGTCAACTTTTCAAGCAATCAATGGTACACTGTACATGGACACACAAATGCGGGCTGATCTTTTGTTCCCCATGTAAATACCAAAACCATTACAAGTGTCAAAAGTATTTGCTATGGGAGACAGAAGGAGAGGCTGTTACTGTCTACTTTACCCTCTGCCACAGTCAAAGACCACCCACACCCCAAACCCAATATGTCCCAAGTGTGTTATTACTTAAGGGAATTGTAGCAAGAAACAACTGAGGAGAAGCAACAAGCAGGCTCTCTGTGATAAACAACAGCCTATCTTGCCAGCTCACTCACTCATTACAGACAAATCACTATGTTGGTCATTGTCTGTTTATCCAACTGTGCATAGACACTCACATGGTACTTGCCAAAAGCTGAAATAAGAGCAAAACAGTGTGACTGCATAACATTTTGCAACAATCAATGGCCCACCATTATATTTATACTTTTGATTATTTACCAAGTATAATATCTTGAGTCAACTATAAAGGGAATCAATATTTAATTGTTCAATCAACCAATCACACAACCTTGTGTTAAATTACTATAATTATGGTTTAGTGTATTGGATTATGAGTGCTGGTCCACCAGAGTTAAGTATGCCCTGCTTAAGGTAAATCACCTGTGTTTTGCATCATTGTACTATTGAAGAACTTTGTGTATGGCCTATGAGACCTCTTTTGACCTGTCATTCAGATACACATGAGAACATGCTATTAGCAGAAGCCAATAACCAACCAAAACCAACACTTATTTATATGATTCTGTGGGGGAAAAATTGATTAGTACAGTAACGATGTCCATCGATGCCCAATTCACGTGGGAACCAATAGAAAAAATGCAATATTGATGTAACACAGTGGGAAAACAGTGATGTGTGTAGATTTGCGGATAAGTGTCTTTTTACATGACTCTTAGTATAGCCTAAAGGTGTGTACAGCTACATTGATGCTCACTAATGATTGGAAATAGAGAGATGTTGCAATGTGGATCATACAAAGAGAAAGGAGACTGGAGGTCAGAACTGATAGAAGTAAAAGGAGGGAGAACGAGGGTGGGGGAGAGACCAGGAGAGAAGATAAAGTCATTACAGGGCAGCTATAGTGAAGAGCTTGGGGCCAATAGGTCAACACTTAACTTCAAGTGTCAAGTATTAGGTCATTACCACCTATAGCTTCACTGGTAATTGTTCTGTATGTGTGTGGTTATGTGTTGCCTGCCCAGTCTATGTTTGAAAGGGCTATTGATGATACTGTGCTATCTGACATACATTGATATTTAATTAAACATATTTCATCATGGAGCACAACTAATGCAGAGGAAAAACTGTTAACCTAGCTATTGCATTACGATAAACAAACTGAAGAAAGGAGGAAACAAGAGAGAGGTGTACACAAGGAAGGCAAGTTGAAGAGAAATGGATGGAGAGAGAAAAATGCATTTGGATGCTTTCAGAGCCCACATTTAAGTCCATCTCATGACAACTATTGATTTTCCATTGACTCCATTATGGGCCCTATATATTCATCTATAGCCAGTAAACCATTAGCTACCCCCACTTCCACCCACTCAGACTGTGTTTTCTCATGCGTTCTTGTCTTTGATCTGTTTATTTATCAATAAATACAAACGTACACTGTGGTGTAGATCAGGTTAAAGAAGCTTTAGCATTTATGATGTTTACACATTCTTATACTTTATACAATTTGGAGCAGTTTATGAGAATGTCAAGGATTTACTTCAATTCATGTCAGTTTTATTAAATCATTGTGCACTGTATGTACTAACAGCTGCATGTGTACACCCACAGGATTGGAATAGACCACACACTTAATACACAATCATGCAAGTGCCATGTGCACATCCAAGGACAGCAAACACACATAACAGGATAAGAGGGGGAACAGAATAATGGGATTATTGTTCTCATTTAATCTCTGAGTCAGCACTACACACATTATGTGTGTGTGTGTGCGTGTCTGTCGGGGTCTATAGTTAACTAATCTGGGTGTTCAACACACTCGTCTGTTTATTTAGTTATTATATTCCAGTTTCACCTTGAAAGATCATGAAAGAATAAACATATAATCAGAACACTATGGTGAGCATATTTTTTTAAATAATGGGCAACTGAAACAGACAACTAGTGACTACTCTCATGCTTAACACCAGTGTACACCATTAAAACAAGTTTCATATTATATATTTGAAAGCGTCTGTGTTTTCATCCTGCATGTATTATATGAATTTACTGAAGAATTTGATGTTTGAAACAAAGCTTTCAGTTGAGACATTGTTAATTTATTTTTATTGCTCTTTACCCATAAATCAGTGCCCCTTATTCCCAAGTAACACCAGATCCTCTTTTACCTAAGAGACTACTGAAACTAATGAATTTTTCCAATTTATTTGAATAAATAATGGGTGTAGCTCTGGAAAAATAAATAGTCCTAACAAATGACACCCATTTTCTCACGGGGACACTCAAGCCATGGGACTATTGAAGTCTTAATGAGGTGCACTATTTTATCTTAAGAAGACCCAGGACGGATTTGACAGAGGGCCTGCTGAGTGCTCACAATTTAGTCCCACTCTGAGACAACCCTGCTTTCCTTTACCCAAGGGACTAATGACTTGCTGACAAATTAGTCTCACTTGACTTTAACAAATTCCACGCCACCTCTAACCAAGGGACGATTGCACAAGGTCAAAAAGATACTTCTATTATTTAAAAGTGAGAAGCAACTTGTGCTGGTGAGGTGTGATATGTATGAGTCAGCATGCCAGATTTGGCAATGGAATGAGTCACGATGGATAATACTTTTATTAATAGAGCAAGTGTAGGAAGTGGCTGGTCTCATACATATGCACACACATCGACACACAGCAGGGCAAACAGTGTCTGAAAATATGAGTGCCATATCATTCTCAGCATAGTTAGTCATTTTGGCTATTTTGCATAATTGGGTTCTTCAATGAGTGTTCCCACTGCATACGACGAAGCGCTGAGTTAACACTGCAGTGAGCCTGGTGAGTGGAGAAGAACAGAAAGTGCATGTAAAGCAAATGCAGAGATTCTCCTCTTTACATATTATGTTAGAAACTGTTGGCTGGGATTATGTGAGAAGATTACAACTGTGAAGAAAAGAATTATGGAGTCAAGAATGAAAACAGTTTCTCTTCAGTCTTCTGTTCGGGATTTTCTTTTAGGTATGTCTCAAAATATGACTTGATGACACACTAAAGCCATAGTTATTGTAACTCATCCTCAAATGCTGTAAAGATAGAAAAAGCATAAGCACTCTTTATCAGAGGTTGAATGTTCACTCGTGAGTGAATGCACCTGTCTTTGGTTTGCTTGCTGGCTGATGTGCCTTGTTTCTTAACTTAATGCAAAACTAATAAAGCTCTGCCACTTTAATTAAAATTCCTAAAGATGAGGAAATGAAGTACAAGCAGAAAAAGAAAAACAGAGCAAACCCCTGCTGTGAGGCTGCGTGTACAGCTGAAACAGTGAAAGGATGATTGAGAGGGCAAGACTATAACTAAGCCAACTCTGTGTTTGCGTACAATGCGTTGTTAAACTCAACCACTCTATATGTTTGTTTAACAAGTAGTTTTAATACAATTGTGTGCAATGTTGTGTGCACTAATAATGGACTAACCCTAACCACTAACATAACACTGCAGTGCTAAGGAAGGACAGGAGACAACTGCTGCAGCAAACACGCACTCACATACACACTTTAGTGGGGACCATAGCAGGTGAATGTTACCTCTACATGTTCGATACTGGAGTGATTACATTTATATTCAGCACAAACACTGACAAACAATGTATGTATATAACATATGTATATCTATATATGACCACTTGTGTGTGCGTGTGTGTGTACTCGGCTTCTCCAGCAGACAAACCCCAGCCTTTCAGAGCAGAGAATATAACTGAGTTTTACACAATTCGAAACCTAATTTTCAAACACTTTCAAGAAATCTTTCAAATTTTGCAAGGTGGTTGGAAACACATTACTCTGCGGGGTGACACAGAGGAGACGTTTTTCAGCACTTCACACTCTCTCACCGAATTACAGTAGCATGCAAAATATTTCGAATATCTGCTGTGATATATTTGTAGCGAGACTACAAGATGCATTTGCGCCTAACTCACATACACATACACTTTTAACCAGGACATACTGTACTTCACACTAATGTGCCATCACCAAGTTTGATCTCTAGCAATGATGAATAGAGCAGAAGGGAAGGGTTATAGGATTATTGTAGCAAGGACACAGAGAGGACACAAAGTACATACCACATGAGAACTCTTAGTTCCCTGTAAGGTCTCTGGACAAGTGAAATGTCATGCCTACACTGTAGGGCAGTGTACAGCCAGTGGAAAAATTAAGAAAAATAATACCGTTTAAATAATTTACTTGAGAGATTATTATTCCCAATGCTGGCAGACTGGTCAACTTTAATTATGGTGAGACTCTAAATAAAAAGGATCTTGTAGTATCAGTGAGACACATCCACTAGATATGGTCTTTATTCTCCTGCCTCTAAAGCACACTTCATGAGTCATTCAGATTCTACATGCAGTTTAAAATGTAGCCACTGAACTTTTTTTTTCCATGTAGGAAAATACCTTCCAGAATGTTTGCAGCAGCTGCATTACTTGCCACAAGTAAGGTGAACTTTTAGATTACAAATCCAACCTGATGATTGCTGTTGTTATTATGCAGTTTTTAATAGTCGTGTTTCGATTGGTGCAACACAAATAGTAAGGTTCCACACACAGCACTGCTGTGACTTTCCCTTTAGGAAATTAACAAATGTAATACACACTGAGCAGTATATCAGTTCTGCCAGCCTCGCTATCTATTATTTGGGCATATTATCTATTATTCAGACCCCTCTTGCGTTGATTTTGCAATCTCAACCTTCTCTCTTGCACTCTGCAACTCCCCTTATTCCTGTCTCACACATTTGATATCGCTTTGTTTGCTCTCTCTTGCTCTCTCTCTCTCTCTCCGTCTCTCGTTAAATCTGCTGTAAAGTAGATAAGCATTGGCTTTCAACAGTGCAAGGAGGATGATAATACACAAAATGTTCATGAGAGGTGGACGGTAGTAGCAGAACTCAAGGTCGAACTGCATGTGGTGGACTCTGTGTGTGCGTGTGTGTGTGTGTGAGAGAGAGAGATTTACAACCTCATCTCCCCTGTCTTTATCTGTATCCTTATCCAAACCTTGGCACAATTTCCTCAGAGAGCAGACGCAATATAAAGTGTTGACAGACGCACACTTGTCTGAGGCAGTGGTAGATCATGAGCTGGTGAATACAGAATGATGCAGAGCAGCTCAACTGACATGACTCACAGTCACTCTTTTCTTAGCTATTCCATCTCATTTATCTTTCTTCTTCCTCTGGTCCTACTTTCCTCCATTACTCTCATTTGCTCATATTTCTTTATTTCATTTTCACTCATCCACCAACACATGTTAATTTCCTTTTCACATTATCTATTTATTTTCCTATGTTTCAGTCTTCTGATTGAAACACGACTTGCTCAACTGCCACATGCTGTATCCTTTTTTTTGTTGGTTTATCACAATGTTATTTCTTTTTGACAAGTGTAAAAACATAGAAGATATAAAACACTACCTCCACCAAGGAGGTTCGTTTGTGAGCAGCGTAACCCAAAAGGAAAAAGATCATATCTAGAGTTGGGAGTATGGCCTTGGCAGAGGTTTGCCCTCTCCAAGTGCTTTCTCTAGTTTGTTTGGACTGTTTGGGTGTGCTGAATATAAATGTAGATGAAGATAATGTTAAAAATGTATGTTACTGAAGGCAAACTGCTTAACTAAAGCCATATTCCCTTACATATGATATAATCAATTTTGTTCACACATCCCAAATATAGGAACATAACTGTTCACCCACACCAAAAACGTGTACACACAACTACTAGCCTTTCACTATCACCATTTGTTGTAGTATGCTATTGATAACATTATGAAATGACTCATATCATATTATTTTTGGTTTGATTTAGTAAAGGCGTTAAATGCTACCACTGGGATTTTCCACCAGCAAATCATATTTAATGTATAGCATATGCTTGACATTTGCGCAAACCATGTAAATTTCAATTGAGTCACTCATAAGAAATAAATCCCTTGAGGTCTTACACGTACTTCCAAGACAAATATTGTACTTACGGCATCATGACCTCGGCTCAAACGCCTAATGTATTTACAAATGCTACTCATCAACAACTGCTCTTTCTTTTTTTCTCAGGACGGTAAGTGAAAGCGGTTCATTCTGTTTTATAGCAAAATCAGTGTAGCAACATTGCAACAGGTGAAAAAAACAAGATAAGACACTAATAATCTTTCTGCTTCGCTTACATTCACTGTCAAGTTATACAACCCAGTGGTTTTGAGGTTTGCGTGCATGTGTGTGTGTTTGTACCTGGACAAATCTTTAATGAATATGTGCAGTCATTCAAACATTTCTATTTATACATACTGCTTGTAGGGACATCGCTACATGTATGATTTTGCATCCACGCACACACAAACACAACATAGAGAGAAAGAAAGAGAGAGAGCCTGGAAACTACTTATTCAGTGATAAAAAGCAAGCCAGAGGAAACCTAGTAATTGAACTCCAGTGAGCGAGGCATGGAAGCACGGTGCCGTATCCAGGGTAATAAGAAAAAAAAGTTATTATTCAATCCAAACTCAAACACACACACACAGTCAGAGCACATATATTGGAATGCACACAAATAGACCCACTTAGGCTTAAACAACAACTTCAGAGCACTCACAAAACAAAACGCACAGGCCAACAATCTTTAGATTTAGACTTTACAATTCAACTAAGTTTGAAAGGTGATAAGAGTACGGAACTGTTGCATAAGCGAATAAACTTTTAAATAATCGACTTCGACATTCCACTGAATAAATCGCAGCTCGTTCTGCCCCCCTCTCTCTATGCATGTATTCAGTAAATTCACAGGAAGGAATATACAGTGTGTTCAGCTCTAAGCTGGACTGCGGTGCTGCAGTGCATACGCAAACATACACAGGCACATTTATACTCGCGTTTTCATTTGAAATAAAAAGAAAAAATCACATAGGTTAAAAAAAACCTTAACTGGAAGCAGTTATTGCTAAAGTAAGGTACTTTAAATATGTAATATATTACACATTGCCTGTTGCTTGTGTTTGAAAGTAACTTTCTTTGGACAGTCATGTGTTTTCAAGAAAGAAATGCTGATAAATGCTGTAAATGCATATGTTATGTAATTTATTGTATTTCGTCATTAAATTATGTGATGACTGTGGACGCTTCGTTTGTGGACGTTCAATTCATGTACGAAAAATCATGGCTCCATTCATGAATTACCTGACTTACTATTTGATGCCTGACATCCTTATGGCACATGACATTAATTACTTAATAATGAATGAATTAACTTCGGTATTGTAGTCATTTATGAGTTAATTATGTTCATGATGACTTTATAGATAAGTCTGTCTTAAAAGGACAAGAGAAAAATAATCCTGAGGAGTGTTTAGCTGCTTTGGTACCCATATGCGTGTGTGTGTGTGAGGTGCAGTGCTAAGGAAGGACAGGAGACAACTGCTCCAGCAAACACGCACTCACATACACACTTTAGTGGGGAGCATAGCAGGTTAATGTTACCTCTACATGTTCGATACTGGAGTGATTACATTCATATTCTGCACAAACACTGACAAACAATGTATGTATATAACATATGTATATCTAAATATGACCACTGTGTGTGTGTGTGTACTCGGCTTCTCCAGTAGTCAAACCCCAGCCTTTCAATCCTGAGTGTTGTGAATATGAATAATTCAGCATTAGTTCTTCATGACTTCATCATGTTTTTGGAACATCAAATAAAGCACAGCTGTTATTCGTCTTCAACAGCGATAAATGACATGATTACTGGTGGTATGATTGTAAAATACCGTGTCGTCCTCGAAGTCAAACTGTATTACACCAACACTGCACATGAAAAAGTTTGTCCTTTATTCTGCTCATGCTTTAATTAGTGTGCGCATGTATAAATATTCCCAATAACTCCTCAGTGCAGTTAAATGAAGCACCCAGCCAAACACACAGACTTGTAGAAAAATTGCCTGGACCTGTTGTTACATACATTTACTCATTTGGTAATGCATTTATCCAAATTGATTCACGACGGGGGGGCAACACATACAGCAGTATAGCACTGGAAGTGAGTTTTGGGAATTCAATTGCACAAAGTGTGGGAGAGCAGGTACACTGGTACTTAGGGATGTTAGCATGTTAATAATGTGAGGACGGAGGCTCCTGAGGAAATGAGTCATGAAGAGATTCTTGATGATGAAGACGGATCACTGTGCTCCGATAATGTGTGAGCTTATTCCACTGTTCCCAATAAAATGTCAACGTCCAGTAGAATTAACGTTATGTATAAAGAGATCTGCACGGAAAATGTAATTACTTTCTGTAAATGTAATTGATTCTGGTTTGTTGTGATGGAGCTTTAGTCTGGAACTGTAGTAAAGGTCAGCAGGCTGCCTCGAAATCCTGGACAACATCCAATTAAATAGTTGAAAATCTGGGCTGGAATATTTGATTTATGGTACTGTAATACTGCGTAGCATTTGATAGATTTGCGTTAAAATTGTAAGAAATGCAAGTTTCAAGTTTAGTTTGTCTACTACCCAGTGCTGCCAATTGATATTGATATAACTGATACGGTTGCCTATGGCAATTTCACTCCTGGTCTGCATCTTCTTATTCATTTTACAGTAGATGTGAAACATTCATCAGTAGAAAGATAACCAATAGATTAAAAATGTCAAGATAGGTATGAATAACAAAAAAAGAGTAAAATGGAAATAAGATGTGGTGTTTTTCCTCTTTTTCTTATTTTAATCTACAGTCTCTCAGCAGGGATAAATTCAACTCCATTGAATTTATCCTTGCTGGCTTCCCTTGAGACCAAGTGGAAACTGGAGCCAAATGCTCGACACATGCACATATTCTGACACACAGTGACATGCCAGTCTGTGCACAACATAATCTTCTTCCCCAAATGCAATCATCTATAGTCTACTTGAATCTCAATCCACCTCACACACACCAATACATAACAACCTCAGATGTGATTATCAGTAGACTTATCGACCCCAAGTTACCGAAACCCCATTGATCTATTCCCCACGATTGCTTATGTGTGTGTGTGTGTGTGTGTGTTTGTAAAAAAGATACAATGAAAGCAGCTATCTGCTGTGTATGTTGGCTCTCATCATGAAAGGCACCTCAAGCCTTCATCAATGAATTGTGTACGCTAACATCAATCAAAGTAACATGCATATAAGGTCAACAAGTACACCCCCCTCTCTCTCACACACACGGCATACAGTGTATGCGTGTGTGTGTGTGAGAGAGAGAGACATTCATCCTTGAGTGTGATTTAGAGGCTTTACACATTAACAGGTTCTCGGAGGAGGCTGAAAGTTAGACATCAATTCCTGCTTAAATGTCAGGAGGAGCAGCATCAAACAATAATTATCAAAATGATGAGAGGGTGCCGTAAAACTAAGTGTAAAGGTAGACATAATGCGTCAGTATGAATGTACTAAATCAGACTGTGTCCGACCAATCGCTTCTGTTAAAGACATATAATAGGCCATTTGCTTTCACGTACCTCGGCTTCGCATCAATTCAATGACAACGCTACTTGAAGTTTTGTCAAGGACATTAGAAGGTATTGAGATAAAAACTGTAACACAAAACACAAAAATGTAGTTGCGGTACCGCATATTCCCCTTGTTTCGGCTGGTAGCAGCTGCCATGTGTCGACCGACATGCCTCTTAATTAATGATTAATATTTAGTGATACTGTACATGGGATGTCTGCAATGATGGTTACTTCTACATGGTAACTGTTGCTGACCTTCATGAAAAGGGTGAGAGGACATGGTGAGCAGCTGACTGGTGGAAGGTTTTTTGTTATGTTACATAACAAAAGATAAAAGATATGTTACAAGACATTAGATATAATCGCTAACAAAGCTTTCAACATAAATACTCTGAGGACTGTCTCTCTAATCAGTGGACCACCCAGCCTCTCGTCACAGTTAACATGAAAGATCTAATTTAACAATATTTAGATTTGACTATGCGCTTTTTTTCATGAGTGTTTTTAACCCTCTTTGAAATTTCAGGGAAATTGAATTTAATTTAATTGACTAGGTTGGGGTTGCCTGTGAATAGTGTGCGTGTGTGAATAGTAAGGTCTTCCAGTGGAAAGTGAAAAGGTTAAGTAATTCGCGAGAGATTTAAATGACATTATCATGAAAAGGAGCATGCTTGAAAAGATGGAGCTGGAGTCTTTGCCTCCAAATTAAATGAGACTTGAAGGATGACGTTATGAATGCACAGATTCACTCAATCAGTGACAGCACCGGGCTTCACATGATACAGTGTTCATAACCAAGTAGGGCACATTGCTAAGACGTCCATAGGAAAGAGATGACAAAGGCAGCACGTTATGGATGGTGACTCAAGCAGAAATGCTAGTTGACAGTGACTGGGTATTATGCGAATGGGAACATCATGCTTTGTTTTAATGCAAACTTCTCTTTGACCTGTCTGAGCTGTCAGAGGGAGTCCTCCTACTGCCTCTACAGCACAACACCACAGGTTCAAAACTGTATAAATATGTGTACCTACAATTACTCTATACATCCTGTAGCACTCTGTCTTCGACTAAAAGCAAAGCACGACGTGAAGAAAAGAAGAGAAAGCAAGACAAACATGGCAAAAATCCAGGCCAATGCATTTCTGGACTGACGAGGAGACTAAGTTTATGTTCTGCCAGGACTCAGAAGGACACTTGACATGCTACCAATTAGCTGCCAGCTTTTGGTGGTCTATGGCATAATAAGTTAACCAGACAATGCCTAATACTAACATGCTGAAATGCTATGTTGCCACCAAACATAGCAGATACGAACACACTTTATTCAATAAATCCATTCGCTGCTGGAGCTTGTGTTGTGGGACAAAGATTGTTGTCCAGTTAAACAGCATAGTCGACCTACAACGACAATAATGAACATAAACTCTCTCCATCTTTAATCATACCACAAATTTAGTTCATTATTTATTTGCCTTTTAGTACCAAAGTATTGGAGTCATTTGTGCGGTCAGTGAAAAAAAGAGTGTTGATAATGGTCAGTTTCAGAAAGCTGTGCTCAGAGCAAAAATAAAACTGGTCTGCAGAGTCACCCTCGAAAGTACTTTTAAATGATGTCAAGTGCATAATGTGAAAAGTACTGTGTGTGTCCCTGGGGGTAAAGGAAGCAGACCTCTTAGTAAAAAGGTTTAGTTCAGCAACTGACTTCAGTCAACACTTCAAGATTTTAGACTTGTTTGACAAATGTTTGACCTGATTATCATGACCTGAGATGTGACTTAGACTTTTGTAAAACAGGCACATCCTTCAGATCACAACATCGAGGTTACAGGTCTCATATCTGCTACTGCACTTCTGTCTCTTCTTTCTCTCCATGAGTAAACTATTCAACTAAACCGAAATACAAAACAAGCATGTTTTACATGTTAGTGCCAAGAATTATTTGTCATCATGTGAGAACGTAAGCTCCTGTCTCATCATTATCGACTTCTGAAGCTTGTTCTTAAGTCCAAACCTGCCTTTGGCACATTTCTATGAAGTTCCGCAAACCTTTTTTAAACACAGTGCTGTTGTTTTATTTATTTATCCATGCATTCATCCATCCCCCAGCAGAGAACCGTTCAGTTCCTGCAGTTTCCTGCATTCGCCATTTAAATAGCAATGTGCCAGACACAGGCTTACCTGGCTTTTAAGAGGAATGACAAGTGAAACTCTGATTGGCTTAGCTGATGTTACACCCACGACACCTACAAATAATTCATACACTAAACACAACCCCTTCGTGCTTTGTGCCTCACTTTGTGCCGAGATTATGTGCCGTGTAAATAGCTAAATTGGAGTTGGACATGCCTTAATGCACTTGTGCCTCACACTTCAGACCACGCGCTTTAGATCGCCTAAATGGGGCCCCATGAGGGCTTGAGCAAAACTATAGTCACAGTGTAATTGTACAGTGGGTAACTTGACTTGTTTGACCAACAGCAATGACTCAACTTCACTCACCACTAACTTGGGACTTGCTTGAGACTTGAAGGTGAAGACTTGTGACTTGCTTGTGACTTGCACGTGTGACTTACTCCCACCCCTGGTGGATAGATAAAGCAGTGATTATCAACCAGGAATTGTAAACAGTGTGAAATTACAAGTGGTGATAAGTGAAAGGATAGATCTCAGACAAGCCCGCAGCCACAACCTAATATTACGGCTGAGAATGAATAGCTAGCATGATATAAACAGAACGGCACAAGCTCTGATGGTGGACAAAATTAACCTCACAGGAACACACCGCTGTGTCCGGAGTCCATTTTGTGCCAAATAACTGTGCTGGTGGGAAGTGCAGTCATTTATCTTGCATTGCTCCCTTTTATCTCACCAACTTATTGTCCCACAAGCACAAAACTATGGTGTGCTGAATGCACAAAGCTAATTTATTTTTTTTCTTCTTCTTTATCGCCAGCTTTTTTTGGACACTTGACCATTATCCTAGGATCCCAACTGGGTTGTGACAGTTAATATTACATGGAGCAGGTCATTGAAGAAAGGGTTGAAAACAATTTTCACATATTTCAACTTTGCTAGTGACAAATCACTTCAGATCAATCCCCTCCTCATCATCTATTAGAGCCGAGTCAATCGGTACATTTACATGACATTACAAAAAAAAACAAATTATTGTGTTAGTCCAATTAAAACTCTTTAAAAATATGTGTAAATGAGTTAGTCCGACTGGAATTGTACTAAATCTGAAGTCGGAATAACACCCCAGATAACATGCTTGGGGATTAAATTACTATTATGTTCAATCTGACTCAAACTGGCCTCCTTACTTCCCACCTCTGGATTTTGAGATGTAAATAAAAGAAGAACCCGGTAAACAGAACCATAAGAAAAGGTTGGCAAAAATCCATGGACTGACACTCCACATGCTACCAATTAGCGGCCGGTTAAAGTTGTTTGGGTGTGGCGTAATAAATTAACCAGAAAATCCCTAATACTAACATGCTGAAATGGTGGAGAGGAACACACTTTAATCAATAAATCGATTCGCTCCTGGTGCTTGTGTTGTGGGACAAAGACTCTTGTCCAATTACAGCGTAGTAGTCGACCTACAACCGTAGTAACGAACATAAACTATCTCCGTCTTTAATCAAACCACAACAACTCTTAAGTGTTGTCAAACTCTTTAAAATTAAAGTATATTTCAGCTCTAGTAAATTATTTATGTGCCTTTCAGCACCAGCCAGTTGGAGTCATTTTGTGCTGTCGGTGAAAAAGTGTTAAAAAAAAAGACTGTCCATATGGTCAGTTTCAGAAAGCTGTGGTCAAAGCAAAATAAAAATGGTCTGTAAATTCACCCTTGAAAGTACTTTTAAATGAAGTCAAGTGCATAATGTGAAAAGCACTGTGTGTGCACGTATCTTGACATCGCTTGCTGTGTCAGGGGCCTCTGCTCTGATCCTTCTCCTCCTCCTTCAAGGGAGCGAGGGAAAGATCACTTCTTCTTCAAAGTCTCTCTTTCATCTCTATCCGATCACACCATCCTCTGGGGGAGGGGAAAGGGGAGCGGCACAAGCAGCAAGGACTGGCTTTTTATACATCAAACTCTTCCCTTGTTTTTGTCCTTCTCATTCCCCCTTTTCTCGGTGTGTTTCCAGGGCACATGTTAGCCCACTTTGACCAAAAAGTGTATCTTCAGTTTTTAGTTTTAGTCAGATAGTCATTTTAGTCAGATAGTCATTTACTGTTCTCTGCCATAATAAATGTCTAGAATTACGCAATCGCTGCCTTGATCTAATTGCTGGTAGTTGGCTAAGGGGTGTGCATTTAGTGTTGTGAAGCACTTAAACTTTTCTTGTGAGACTCAAGACTTCGCAAGACCTACTGATTCTGAGGACTCCTGATCTTGCAAGGCGGATTTTCCGCTAACAGACGGGATGGAAAGTGGAGCTACCCCCTTATCCCCTACTACAAGACATTTGACCAACAGAAAGCTGTTAAATTAGGATACAAATCCTGCATAGTTCTGCTTAAAAGACCCTGGTATAGTTCCTCGCACATGCTGCGCGCGTCGCATTGCACAAACCCTGGTATACTTGTGCGTCAGCATCCTGTAGTATTCCTCTTCACCATCGGGTGGCAGTACAAGAAGAAGAAGCAAACAATGCTACAGCTGCCTCGGACATGTCTGGTTCGAGTGGCTCACAGCTGAAAGGCCTGTCGGGGCAGGGGAGTCGGGATGTCGCCAGGTCGAGGCTCGGATGACTATACGTGGCGGTTACTTCTTCTGTTGTCAAAATGTTTTTTCTGCTTGGTGAGTGGGGCTTAATACTCCTACCGGTGGGTTGGAAATTCCTGATTTCCTGAACACACCTGATTCAAATGAATTTTCTCGTCACCACGGTTTTTGCAGAGCTTGTTGATGAGCTGAACATTTTAATCGTGTGTGCTGGAGCAGGGAAACATCTAAAACATGCAGGGCAGTGGGTCCCCAGGACCCAGGATTAAGAACCAGCTGACCGGTGGCAATAACTATTCAACAACCATTTGGCCTTCCCTAAATGCACAATGCTTTATTCATAGGTCTAAAAATATCAATATTGTTAATTCCTCTAATTCAAAACTAGTAAAACTTGAATTTGTCACTGGTAAATTGTGGATAACCTGGGTTACCTGTATTTTGCTCCACTTTGGTCTTGGGCACACATTGTGAAATATAAAGCATATGTGATATTTTGTAGTGTCTCCTCACTTGACAAGTGAGCTTGATGCTTTTAAAGCACTCATCCTCCTCCCTTTCCCACTCTTCTCCCTCACCACCCCTGGGGACAGACTAGATTTACTGCTTTTGGTTCACAAGAGTTTGTGAAATGCTGTTCCAATAGACTAACACAACCTCAGGGGTGGTTAACACTCAAGTGTGGGATTTACACTGTGGATGATCACTTTGCCACTTTATCCCACACAGAGACAGGCACGCACACACACAATCACACATTCTTGTGCATTCTCAGTGAGGACGCTCATAGACGTAATAGACTCTCTGCCCTTCCCCTAAACTTAAGCATCATATTTAAATGCATAACCTTAACCCAATTCTCACCCCAACCCTGAAACTAAGTCTTACCACTCAGAAGGGCCATTACAGCTGTGAGGACCAGACAAAATATCCTCAACAAAGACAGTTTGTTTGAAAATGTGTCCTCACAGCCTACTACAGACACATCCCCACAAACACGTCATTGCATTCCAAGGGGCTTGCTGTGGTATTATTACGCTTTCCCACTTAGAGCCTAACTCAGCTCGACTCTAAGCAGTTTGGGTCATTTTCCGTTTATTTAGTACCTCCTCAACGTGGGCGGAGTCGTCAAAGCTGCATGAAACTGCTGTGCCGTGACGAGCAAAGCAGTTGTTTTCAGTGTACTGAATCTTTACAATCAGTTAATTAAAAATATTTGTCACCAGTTTTTGGCAGTGCAGTCACTAAATACACCAGACTTCTTTGTTAAATATTGAGATTTAATGCGAAATATTAGAGATTAATGCATGTTTTCAGGATTTTTAAGTATTTTAACAGATCTACAGTTTGGCATTCTAGTATTGGCTCAATTCACTTCGACAGAGCAGGTACTAAAAAGCACCAGGTACAAGGTACCATTCCTTATGGATAAACAAAAAAAAAGCAGTCGACCAGTGCTGTGCTGAGTCGTGCAACAACTGTAAAGTGGAAAAGCACCATTAGTGTGTAAGAGTATCATCTCCTCACAGTAGACAGTGTGTGTATGTGTTATTACTAATATTATTACAGTTAATTTTTTCTTTGACTGTCTCTTACAATGATTGATGTTTACTCGTTCCTAAACTGTGAAATTCTTACTGTCTGTGCTTCTCAACTCAACTCTGATTTCCTCTCAGTATCTCTGCATACAAAGAAGATGCTAACAAACTTTCTTTGAACTAATTAAGAAGTGAGTTATCATAATCTAAGAGACTTCCCTCTTACACTCTATTGACAATAATGTTAATGTACCATGAGTAGATTTTTGTTTTATAGGCCTTATGAAATCAGCCAGCGAAACCTCAGTGATTTGAACCAAACAAAAACATTATCTTCTATCTAATTTATTTATAATTGAAAAAAGAAATAGCAAAGTTGTCTAAGGGAGGTTGTTCAATTTGTTCACATTTGACTAACCAAACAGAAATATAAATTGTATTGCTTCTACTACCTTGACTGGCTAAGAAACCTGAATGGAATGTTTGAAAAACGATTATTCTTTTTTGTACTATTTAGTGTGAAACTTGTGATAATAAAACTACTTTTTTTGAGTTTGATAAGGTGTATGTAGACAGTCTTTGGCATTTTGACTATGTATACAGCTTATTCAGACTGTGCCTCAACTTAAGTATACTATACTTAAGTGTAGGGCTGGGTGATATACCGCTAGTAAGAGTTATACCAGAATTTCTTTGAAAGAGATATGTAGTTGAGATAATATTGCCAATATTATACATATGCCATATTATATATTATTTTTATGCTGCCATGCAAACGCTATTTAATAAGGCCAACTGCTTCTCTCTCAGGCTACAAGCCTAGTTCAGCTGCTCAATCATGCCCCTTACATGTACGTACTACTACCCTCCCACCAACGCTACGCATCACAACAGACATTTGAATGAAAATGTGGCAGTGCAGGTGAAGCGTAAGCAGTTGGTGGCTAAAAAAAAATAATGGCGCTGTTATTTTATTTAACCATCTCTGTTATTCGTTACTACAAAATAAAAGTTGAGCTGGTGACATAATGCCTGTCGTTTGTTGTCGCTAGTTTTTAGTGGCACCAGCTGTTAGCCGCAGATTTCGGCTCCAAGTGGACTTAAAACATATCAGTGGCTTGTTGTTTACCGTGTCTGACGCCGAGGCTCTGGTCTCCAGGTTTCTGGTCTCCTTTCTCCGGGTTTCTAGCGAGCTGTACTGAACTGAAGAATGCTGTGTATTGCCATTTTATAACACTAAAAGGAACTGACACAAAAGTCATGTAAACAATGGAATTATTCATTCCAATCAGAGTTGTTTTTTGGAATAAAGACATTTGTTTGTTTTGAATCAATTTAAAATTGTTACTCCATACTTCAATGAGGTCTTTGACAGGGGCATCATTTACACAATCAAACAAGTCTAGCACTGCTTAATAAGATCACTCACTGACTCTGACACACTGACCAATGGCTGATGGCAGCTTTGATTTTAATTAGTTCAAGAGAGCTGTTCGGTGTCTAATAGCCACTCTATTCTCAGCTAACAGCATGTTATTCTGCCTGTATCCCGGGAGCTGTTGGAAGCTAATAATCCAGAAGACCTGTGAACTGCAGACATGCAGTTTGAGTCACTGCACTCCTGCATGAAAACTAACCAAAAAAAATGAAAAGGTAATACTGATAATTCATTTTCAACACATAGGTCCTGGAGCAATTCAGCACCCAAACAAGTGAAAAGAACAATAACACCTGCATGTTACTGTCCTATATACAGCACACAACACGATAATTAGGAGAGAACACTTAATGAACTCCTCATTAACAAAATTGCAATGCATTGCTGCCTTATTTGCTCTTGCACTACGCACAAACACGTCAGACATTTTCCACTGTAGCAAATTTGATGAATTCATTTTATCGAATCTGCCCCATCACTGCAATCCTGCCTTGTTAAAGTACCTTGGCATCAGGCGTATGCAAATTATTTTGTTTCCTCTAGACACTACACACAGCATCTTCAGCCTTTTGAGTAGTTGACAGCTGATATTGTCCAACATATAAAAGGCTATGAGACCAAACCAGGCCAAACAACTGAATCTCATCAGAAACTGTCAAAACATGCACCTGGCAGTCAATAGAAAAGTAAACCTGATATTGCATATTATAACCAATCTGTCATTTTAGAGAGTCCAGGTTTCTGAAAACCAAATCTCATTCAGTCCTTAGAGTGTCTTGCAATGGGAAGAGGCTGCCTTTTATGAAACCTGCCAATTTGCCCTCACTACAGCACTGGTTATTTTCATTTCCATTATGATGTCTTGCCAAGGCACACGGTGTGTGTCTGCCTCTTTCATCGTCTGGGATTGTGCTTTCCACAGGTATGCCAAAGCCAACGGCCATGCTTTAAATTCATTATCAGCTGTCTTAAAGATGAGCAGCCAATCTGTCTGAGAGGTGTCTAGGAGGCTCTGTATGGCTCATCATGACAGAATGAGCTCAAGTGAAATACCGGCACACTCCCCGAAGCATGCTGTACTTTTGTGTATTTGTGTGTGTGTGTGTAAGCACACAAATTAATGTAAGTCAGCGCAATGTCCTCCGAAGTCATGTGTTAACCTTTCCTGCTTCCAGCTCTCCGAACATGGTCTGAGAGCACAGGGGAGATTTACTTACTCCAGGGCGGAAGTCTCTCAGGGGTTAACTAACTCAAGACTTCACTGCCTTGGGAAGTAGCAGGCTATTATTGCAAAAAATATAATTTATTTAAATTATATTTACTGTCTTTACTTCAATACTCTCGCAACTACCACTCCCTCACTCTTGCTTTATACCACACACACCATACAGTACGCACACGCTGACCTGTCCCTTAAAGAGGCCACAACACTATAACACATGGAAACCATTGTGTATGTGTAAGATGGATTTTTTCATGTCAGTGTTATGGCCTTAGCGGTCCTGAGAAAAGTAGCATTTTGGCTGCCAATAAACAATAAAATGGAAAATTAGGCACCCAAGGACCAGATTACAGTAATATTGCTCCCTGTCATTTACTTACTGTAGCATCTCTGGCTGAATAATGGTCTGGCTCCTTTACTGATGGCTCCGAATGCTTTATAGAAAACTTAATTCACTCCAAACATGCCAAACAAGTTAACCTGAGAGCTGGAGAAAAGACAAAAATGAAATAATATAAATAAATACAAGATTTTACTCACATGAATAAAGGAGTTAGCTCCTTTTAACTCCTCTTTAGCCCTTTTAATGCTATCTCTGACAACCTCTGCTGGAGTGCTAAATGTACAATATTTCTACCCAAACATGTTATTTATATTTTAGGAAAAACACCTTAATATAGGAATTAAGCAATAAAATATGTAAAACAAAACCGTTTACTTTTTAATTGTGTATATCAACCAATTATAATGACTTCACATTATATGTTTCCTTGTAAAATAGTTAACTGTGCAAAGAACTCACACATAGGATGATGCTAATTAAGTAACGATGAAGTGATGCTACTAGCATAACATTCACATTCACATGAAACTCTACTAAGTACTAACTGAGATTAAAGAAGAAAGACTAACTCAAAAGACTCATAATACCAAATAAAACATATACAGACCTTGTGCCCTTGTCAGCCAGGTGCTAAAATAAACCACGAAAAGTGCTTGAGTTGAGACTCCGTTTGCAGCCTTAATTGGCACTACGTTTCTTTCGTTTTTTCTCCTACTTCCGGTATTTTAGCCTTTCAAAATAAAAGCATCACTTTTGCACAGATGAACTACCACAATTAAAGTAAGACAAAATGTTTGTCATTTACACTTACATTTACTAATATGGAAACAAATGAAGTGCCTTCCACCTAATGCTCTTCAAACAGACATTAAACAAACTATTATGTGGATTGGATGGATGGTTCTAATCTCACAGACGATGATATATACATATATACATACATATATATATATATATATATATATATACATATTATATCGCCAGTGCGTAACTTGTGTTGCCAAAACACTTTTTTTTTAAAAAAACAGAGGTATTAAAAATGAAAGTACACGGCAATAAAACAAGAGGGAAAATATGACTAAAAGTGTTACCTTAACCAAAAAAAGCTGTGAAATGTGAAGGACATACTGGCGAGTGACACAAAGGTAAATACAGTATTTCAGTTGAAAGTATCAGGTGGCCAAATAAAATGACCCATGGATATATAGACATGAAAATCTGTGCTGACAGGTCTCTGCAAAAACTTAAGTTGAGTTAAAAGCCTCTGAAAAAAAAATTCTTCCCTTCGCCGTCTTCCCAGCATCCCTCAGCTGTCCCTCCTCCCCTCTCTCACTCTCTCTCTCTTGTTGTGACCCTCCGTCTCTGCATGGAGACGCTCATTATCCTTTTAGCAGGGTGGCAAAAGTGCAGCAAAATGAGAGGAAAGGAGGGAGAAGCAGGTGGTGAAATGACAACTGAATGGCTGACAAAGTGACATTCACCGGGGACAAAGACGGGGAGAGAATGAGTGGAGGAATGAGAGGAGGAGAGAACAGCAGGTACGTTGTAATGAGAGATTGACAGGGCACATAGAGGAGGAGGAGAATATTGGCGGTAACAGTGAGGAGGTATAGAGCAAGACAGTGAGAGATAAAAGGGAGAGGGAAAGAACCTTGTCCCTTAAATAGTGTTTTATTTTGCTGTGTGAGCAGAGACATAAACAGCATAATGACACAGTACAACACCCTGACAGCAGCCTTTCACAGTATGATAGCTGTTTTATTATGTGTGTGTGTGTATGTGTATGTGTATGTGTGTGTGTGTGTGTGTGTGGCAACAGTAGTAGGCTGTGGATTCAAACCCATCTTTGTGAGGACATCCTAACCTTGTGAGGACATTTTGGCTGGTCCGTACAACTTTAACCCCTCTGTGACCATGCACACTTCTCATTACCGTAACCCCTAGACTACTTGAGATATCGAGAAAATTCAAAAACTACCGGAAAGCACAACAACACTGTTTGAAACACCTGGAAACTAATCTAAAGCCTGCAGGGCACTGGGTCCCCAGGACCAGGATTCAGAAACCCTTCTAGGAGTACCACACAAAATAAAAAAAAAACGTCTGGACATGCTCCACATACTCAAAGAACAGGCAGAAACCTGAAAACCAAAAGTCCACGACTGACACAATTTTTGAACACATATAAAATAGTTCAAAGTTCAAATAGTAAATGTGAAATGGTTTGTTTATGTCATTTTACAGTTCCTATTTCCTTTTGATTTGGATTTTCCAAATCTGTTTTTTGTGTCTTTTATTCCTTTAAACTACTATTGCACAGTCAAAAAACACTAATTGAAACATTTTTTGACAATTCTACAGCCATAAAATCAAAATAAATCCAGGCTGCTTGGTTATAATTATGGTCATGAGAGGGTTAAAGGGCTTTGTCAGAGTTAAGAGTACTTGGCATTTAGGTGCAGGTTAAGAGTTAAGGTTAGGCATTTAGTTACAGTCAGACTTTTTGCATTGTGTGTCCACATTCTCCTCTTCCAAGTCAAATAATAGCACCTGTATGTGTCAGTGTCTTTCTCTCATGTTGTATATTTTGAGGGAGACGGCATTTTGCAGAGTAATAAATAATGAGATGTAAAGCATTTTAACTCCTCACCAAAATTAGAAGCACTAATCCAAAAAGATGTTAAATTGTCATCATGTTTTCCCATTATTTTTCGGTGAGATCTTATTAACCGAGTATACATCACTTTTACCAGATCAATAGGTTGGTACACTAAATTAAGAATGGAAAATCCTAATCAGATTAGATTGATAATCCTGTCATGGCATCGCTTTTGAGACATTGTTTCAGTACCAGCTAAAAAGAAACCACAGAGCACCTGTGGGCGATCATTTTATGATCCTATTTCAAACGTGTATTGTTGACTTTATTGTGTTCAGTTAATTCCAGTTGTATACACAATAAACATAATCCGTTATATTGAGACCTGTTTCCAGTGAGGTAATAAACTTATCTCTAGTTCCATGGTGGTCTCTGAAGCGTTTCATTTGAATAAATTGGAAAATTTAATCTGGCTGATGAGGAAGCAGCCGACAAAAAAGGCTGTGCTCTTTAATGTTTTGGGAGAGCTATTTGTGTGATTCTTTTAGTTTGATACTGTGAGACAGACAGACTGACAAACGGAGATTTCTGGCTCAGTGTGTGAGAACAAAAACCCAGATAACATTTTGTGAAACAAGCTTCAACAGATGTGCTCCAGTACTCGTAATAGATAGAAGCTATAACATAGCTGGAAATGTCAAAATTGTGCAATGCAAAACTGTGTGCATTGCCTCCACAAAGTGGAAAGTCATGTGTCCGATGTGTGACGAATTAAGGTTGTACTATATTTGGCATAATCATACTGCATTTTACACATATCCACAATTATATTAGTTAAGGAACATTTTTATTTCATCTCGGTCAGTATTGAGTTTAAAGACAAGTATCATTTCCAGATCAGCAACACTGCAGCTCGCTGCGACTCAATGTCACGGTTGAGTACCTTTAAGATGGTTGCTGACAAGGGTCCAGTGTTCAGACAAAAGTGAACATTGTTTCTGTCCAGATTTCATGTCAGGGACCTTTAGAATTATGTAGGAAAACACAAATATCCACCTCTGCTAACCAGGCAACATACTGCGGAGAACTATTCACACTTGTTATATCTTACTTAATGGAATACTTCACCGATTTGCATTTAGCTTTGTGTTACTAACATAGGGGTAGAATTTTTGAAAAATTGTGCTCCCAACCTCATTTTCCCCTTTTCTTTGTTACATGCCCACCAGTGACACTCGGTCCTGTTAGCGTAACTGTTAGCAAAGATGGCCGACACTGTTTACATTGTGGGAATGAGGTCCCGTCCCCCTACGAGTGCGTCTAAAAAGTTAGCATTGCAGTTTCAAGGCTCGGACCAAGTGTCACTGCTGGGCACGTAACAAAAAAAAAGAACGAAGATATTTGCCGACTCAGGGCAAACTGAGGTTGGGAAGCACAATTGTTCAAAAATACTACCCCTATTATAGTCATACAAAGCTAAATGCAAAGTATTCCTTTAACTTGTCTGAATGCCCCAGTGCACTGAACAATTACTACAAAAATACGAAGCTGTTTATGGCTGTCTGTTTCATTCTCATGAATTTGAATGTTATGATTTTATACTGAAGACTTACTTCTAAGAAACCTCCCATGGTTAGGATGCTAGATTTTTTTGTTTCAGGCATTGGAAATTTCCTTGAATTTCAATGAGTCTTCACAGTCAAGGGGTTAGACAATCAGAGAGAGAATCTGTATACTAATGCCGCATGCACACAAATACACATGCAAAGTGCACCTCCTTCAGGGTGCATACAAATACACACTCCTAAATCCTCTTCCTTTACTAATGCAGGCTGTGTGAGGGAGGCGGGAATATACACTTTACTCTCTTTCACCCTAAGGTGGAAAGGACACACTTATTTATCCCTTCGCTTTCTCATGTACGCACATGTGCACACACACACACACGCACACAGAGAGACACGCGGCCAGCTACCCTCAAGACTTAAAATGGAGCGAGAAGAGAGTAGCACGAGAGAGTGAGAGAGAGAGAGAGAGAGAGAGAGAGAGAGAGCGACCCTGTAATGTCAGGTTTCTTTGTTGAGAAGATGAAAGAGGGAAGATCAAACAAGCAGTGGTACGTGATACAGGAAATGTCACATATCCCCAGACGAACACACACACACACAAACAGCGAACGTAAGCACAGCCAGACAAGTAAACACCCAAAGATAATGAATGGTGGCGGTGGTGGCGGCACATTTTGTAGTGTCCACTCATGTTTATGCGCGTGCACACGTTTGAGCACAAGTGATTTACACACCGCGTTTTTGCCACTCGTGCCCGTCTTTGGAGTAATTAATCACACACAGCTAAAGCGCTAAAGTGTATCTTTATGTTCCAGTTTGCACTGGGACTTGAAACAAGGTCAAAACGTTGAAATTTAATCTTTAAATAAAGTCACCATGCTACTATTATGAACGTGTACTGCTGCAACCTTTAGAGCAGTGGTTATTAATATCATGCCCTCTCGGGGGGTTATATACGAACCTCTTCTTTTCTGTGTATTTTTAGATGCAAAGAAGTAACTCTGTTACTCTGTGGCCTGCTTTGATTGTGGGTAATGATGGTGGGACACAGGAAGACATGATTTTAATCAGAAGTCATAATCCATCAATCAATCCAGTCTTGTGTATCTAATCCTAGGTCAGTCTTCAGGTCTCTCTTACCAGCTGAAATATAACTACTTTACGTCACACATGCGACACTCTGTGCAACCATTTCAAAGTAAAAGCACACTTTAATGTGTTTCACTACTGGCATTCGGTGCTTAAACTGTTAACTCTTTTAAAATGCAGTAAATTGTAAATAACTGTCAGAAATTGTCTGAAAGTAATTTGGAGAAAAATGGACAAAAGCACATAAACTCACACGATATTTTCCATAAAACCAAACATCATAAAAACAATGAAATCCATGTGAGGGTTAGATGTACACTGTCACTCTCTAAACCTTGACTTTTTCTGGAGAACACAATGAGCATTCAACATTGGGCTTCATGATTGAACTTATAGTGTTTAAGTCGTGGTGCACTGGCTTTCCGTTTACAACAATTTACTCACACAGTGTTGAATTTTAGCCACATATCCAAAGATGAACAGTGTTATAATTTTTGAATGCTGACATGCTCTGTAGTGTAAAACCACACACACACACACACAGCATACGCTGGACATATTTGGTTCTGTGTAAACAAGCAAAAGCTTTATCATGAGTGGTTAGTTTAATGACAAAATAGAGGAAATAACTGTAATTTCCCAAGGGATTTACATTGACTGCGGTCTGGTACAAGGTGATGATGATGATGATGATGATGATGCCTGAAGAAAGTCCTCTTCTTCTTCTTTCCAGCAAACTAGGCACGGTTCAATGCATTTCCACTCCCCACAGTGGGGGGTTATCCTCTCCTTGAGATAATGTATGTTGTGATTTAGCATTTATCTAATAAATTGCTTGGATATTGTACCAGACCATGTAACAATGTGCAGTATTTTCTATACCAAGCCTTATACACCAAGCCTATCACCATGTAACCTGGACTGGGTAATTATCACATGATCGATTTATGACCTGGGTTGAGGCAGGGCATAACCAGTATGGGGATGTTACAGTTGAGGATCCATAATCCCTTTCAATCTGACTGTGCACATCAACATACACTGATGGTAACTACACGTGTTTGCACGGCATTCATAGGTATAACATAATGCCTAAAGATATAACCCTAGCCCTAAAACCAGGTCTTAATGCTCAAAAATCCCTTTAAAGACATGAGGACCAGCCAAAATGTCCTCACTCTGATGTGGTTGGTACAATTCTTACGTCCTCGCAAAGCGAGAAATATTCAATTTTGCATATTCAATTTGTTTTCTCTGCTGATACTGAGAACCATTAAAGACGGACAGTAAATACTTGGCAACAGTTAAAGGGTCAGTTCAGCCAAATGATGAAATAACTCTAATTATCCATCCTGAAAATCCACCTGACTCTTCCCCGGGACATTGAGGTGAATTTAATTTAATTTGTGTAAGTGAATTCAAATAGACAGTTAAAAAAAAGGTCTCCCAAAATATAAAGTGTATAGATGCAATTTTTCATGACCGCAAGCAAGTGCAAGTCCATTCACCTTCACTGGATTGAAATTGAGCCAGTGTTTAAAACCTGGACATTGGCTGCCTGGCTATAATATATTATTAAAGGTAGACCATTTTTTTGGGTAAAGTGGCTTTTTAAAGTATAGTAATAAGTTAGTAAAGACGGCCTTAAAGATAAAATCCCTGCAGTAACAGATTTAGTGCGAGCAGTAGAGTAAGATATTACTAGTATGAGACTCAGCAGTACCCTTTCTCAGGATGATGCTGATCCATGTCACTTGAAAGTAGACTCAGCAAAGTGTGACAAATGAACATTCAATGGCAGCGCAGTCATCATGTTTTGAAAAGGTCGCCCCTATCGCTCCCACTACAAGCTCTGCTCATCTCCTACATCTCCCTCCTGTGAATGTTTTATCATCTGCCATTTGAAAAACCAAAGCCACCCTCGTCGGCTGTATCGTCTGTACCCGATGTACAGACTTGTCGTGCCATTCACTCTGAATGAAATAGGCTGGCTCCATTTGTAGCCACGTGAAATGTTTAATAAGAGCTGTGACTGCACTTGGCTCACACATTTGTTCTCATCGTCATGTTGTACTGACCTTTGGTGCTGGATCTGTGCTTAACATCCCTGTTCTTTAGTGCAATAGTAAAGCAAAATGTGTCATCGGAAACCTACAAATGTATAAATGCCTCTCAATGCTCAAAATCACCTCTCTTTTGTGTGCGTCTGTGCAATTTCCCATCACCATTCGTAAAAAATGTTTACATGCTCCTTTTGTGAGTGAGAATTGATGTATTATTGTATTGTACTATTATGTATAGTGGTATCTAGTAGAATGCTGTGCAAAAACAGTTCCAAAACAAAAAAAACAACATTTTTGAGTGGTTTTTGAAGACATTTTTTGGCTTAAATGTGTCATTCTGACTGATGCACGTCTATGTGGGCAAAGCTTTCGCAGAAAAATGTCAACTCGATTTGTGAAACAAAAGCATCGGGTTGTTCCATCGCCAAAAGAATAAAGAGAATGGCATAAACCCAGTGTCTGCGGGTTTTCACACAGACATGTTTATTCTGACAAAACACAAAAGCAACTCTGAGGAAAAGCATCTGGAGTGTGACAGGAACAGTTGCCTATTGCTCTTTTTGTTATTATTATTATTATTATTGTTGTTATTAGATGATCCAAAAATGACAACTGCAGTACATGTATTAGTAAAGGCATGCATTCATTTGAAGTGACAACATTATAAATGACCATTATCAGCATGCTGATTCACAGTCCTCTGTCCTCTGTACGTAAATGTCTTTTAACATGCATTAAATAATGAATATAATCCAGCGAGTGCTACCATTTCCAACAGAATGCTGTTGCTCTTCGGGCAGAAATGGAACATCTGTGAGACACAGAGAGCAAAGAAGAAAAGTCTGCACTGAAACCAATAACTGTCTGTTTAGCACTATTATTCACTCCTCTTTAGACCGCATTCACAATATTGCATTACTTACCATTATGTCTCTGTGGGGAACTGTTGAGCTGCGTCCAATTAGCTGTCCGCTTTGATTAGTGATGATGCAATTTTGCTGTTTTTATTTATTGGCTTTCGTTTTTATTTATGTTTTCGAGGGAGCCCATTGTTGACAAATACTCTGATGGAGGCCGGAGTTAAAATAAGGACATCGCTGTAGTGTGATTACATTACAGCTGGCACCCACTCCAACCAGCCATCCATCATTTGACTTTGAGAGAGAGCGGCGAAGGGAGGAAAAAGGAGGAGGAGAGGACGGAGGTAAAGAGACAGTGGTGGAGTTTATGGCTGTGTTTTATTAATTCTTGAGGGTTGGTGGCTTAAAGGATTGCAGTGGATTGAAAAAAAAGGAAACAAGTGAGAGGTGGCTCGGTGATGAGGTAGATTTATTCCAAAGTAAATAGGCAGACTTGGCCCAGTGGCAAGGACTTCTTGTAAAGGGGAAGAAGGAGGAAAAATAAAGGAAGAGAGGGGCATAAATGAAGGGAAGATGTTGAAGGAAAAGGGGAGATTGATGTCAAGAGATGTGAGGGTGACAAGGGAGTGAGAGACGGAACGGTTGACATTGAGAGCATGACGGAATCGATAAAGGAAAGAAGGAATGGGGATAGTGGGTGTAAATGTGAGAGGCGAGGCCATGAGTTGGGGGGATGGGGCAAGGGGAAATAGAGAGCCTGACATTGTAAAATAAGCAGCTGATGCTCTGGTGTGGTGATAATGAATGTGAGAATGGCTGAGATGGAGGAACGGAAGAATCAGAGGAAAGCGGGGAAACAAGAGAACAGAACAGAGAGCTTTTTGACTGCTCGGCATCAGCATGTCACAGAAATGGCAGCTGGAAAGAATAATACAGCTTGTTTTTTTTTTATGGAGGAATGGTAAGGAAACACTGAGGGGATAAGTTGTAAAGTGTCACCTATCAAAGGGAGAACAAGTTCTGCAACCAAACAACCATTTAGGCCATAGAGCGGGAAGAAAAGTCTTCCGGGAGACGGGAAAGAAAGAAGAATTAAACTAGGAAGGGGAGGAGAGTCGTTCGTATATACAAAGGGATTTTTTTCCACAAATATGTTCTGAACGCCTCATCAGTCGGTGTTATAACACCTGAATAATTAACGTGATGGATGGGTGGACGGATGTGAAGCGGTGTTGCCGTATCCCAGCAGAAGCTCGACTGCTGTGGGTTAAATTAGGACAGAGCTCAATCTCCTGGAGTATTAGACTATCATATCTCAAATATCTTTCTTTGTCATCGTGAGAATGACTCAAAAGTGTATGAATGAGCAGCAATTAGCCTATTGTATTTACTCAGAGACAAGTAAATATGATAACATATTGAACAGGACACGGACTCAACAGGGTGTGATAGGCGGTGTCCCAATTTAACCCTGGTAACATTACACCAGTGGTAACACTTCACTTCAGCCAGGCCATGCATGAAAAGGTAACAGTAATGTCAGGACATCGTTTAGAAGTGGAAGTGTAAGCGATATCCACTACAGCACAGAGTCTTAACCAGGGGTCTACAATCTGTGGCTCGAGAGCCACATGGGGATCGTCAGCCCTTCTGACCTGTAGCCTCGAAAGTCTCCTATGTCTACGTCGAATGCGATATTTAAAAACCTCCCCAAACCTGGAAAACTTGTGTTTGAAATATGGAAAGCCAGTATTCCCAACACTGTAATGAAGTCATGTGTACATGAAGAAATCGTCATTTTTTGCCACGTACTTATGCCAACAGGTTTTCTCAAGTATGAACTACAAACAAATATAAGCGTTGCTTGTAGGTCACTCTGTATTTTCCACAAATAATGGAAGAACACAAAAAGGTCTGTGTTTTATTTCAAAGTAGGCCTTCACGTGGTAAACCCATGTGACAAAGAGTTATTAAATAGAGTTATTATATTAATAGAGTTACATCATTTGGTTGAACTGACACTTTAACTGTTGCCAATCGGCTATGAAATGTCATTATTGTATCTTTTGGTTCTTCTTTAATTTCATAAATGCCACAAACAACAGTGATGTTATACCCATACAGTATATGTATATCTATATCTATATATAAAACCTATTACATGATGTTATCCTTATTTCATGCAGGGTCAAATAGGTTCTGCAGCTCCAGATTAATTATATTTGAGTATAGAAGTTATAGAATTTGCAGAGCCCTGGTCTAAACCATAGAGTATATACATCTATCAGCTGTGCCAGCAAAATATTAACAAAAAGGAAATGCCCTTTGCATTTCCCAGGTAGATGAATACAGCAAGGGAGTAAGCAGAGAATGTACAGTCGTGGTCAACCCCCAATGTTGATCCCATGGTAACAATTTTGATAGAAAACCAAACAAAGAAAAAAATCCAAAAAACACAAGGACAGAAATCAGTTTATCACTTAGAGTTGTGAAACAGGTCTCGCGTCCTCAGACTTTCAAGTCCCAGTGTGGTAGAGAAGGGGATTATCATGATCATCGTTAATAAGCAAAATGCCAGCAACCCTAAGCCTTATTCTATCTAATAAATCCTCCCTGATCCACACAGGAGTATAATTAATACAGACAGCAGGGGGTAGGAGGTTAGCGTCGACGGTACACGAGTTAATAAGGAGGGAGTGAGAGAAGGAATCTGAAAACCCTTCTAATTCAAAATAGTCTTCCTCATTCAGTGATACTGACAGTGTACGAGGCATAAAGCAAACTGTATAATCCCGCGGAATTCAATAATGGTACATAAGCTGTATACGGCCGTCCATTATTTGTCTTCTTTTAGATTAGCAGGAAGGGAATTCAGTATTTGTGGAATTGTTTCAAAATAATCCTTCTGTTGCCTCAAAGCTAGTTCTGTGTGGAGTTTGCATGTTCTTTGGCCAGGTACTTCACTTTAGTCCAACAGTCCATTAATAGGAAACTCTAATTTGTAGTGACTGTGAATATTCGCCTCTGGACTGGCAACCTGTGCAGGGTGTAAAGGCCCTGCTATACTTACAATGCCAACGTGCATTGAGCGCATGACGCGCTCTGCCCAGATTTTATACCAGGGCCTTTACCCGCTCTTCGTCGTTGGCCAGCTGAGATTGGCTCCAGTGTCCTCGTGCGTGGAGGATAAAGCAGTAGACGAATGCATGTAAACGTTCATAAGAACATTTATTTTTTTAATGCATGATGGCAATATTTTCCGATTTATGAGGTCATAAACGGAGCGATCCAAAATCCCCACATATTAAACACTTGTATTAAATTCGAGAGAACTTGGAATTGAATCATTCTTATTCTTATATTTAATGAAACAACTTATAATAAAATTTAACTCATCAAAAAAATTATAATAAAATAGACTGAATAAGTGCGTGTGCCCTTGAGTAAAAGCACTGCGCTCCTCTGGAGAGAGAGAGATTACACATCTCTAAAAATAATTCTGATGGTTGTCTTCCCAGAGGAGATCTTTGTCACATGGGTTTAAATGACGACATCTGCATCCTCAACATCAGTGTGTTGGGCCACATGCGTTGAGAGTGAGATAAAAGATTTAGAGCTTTTAGAGATCAAAGATCAAGGTGAACATTTTTGTCAGAGCTGAATGTTATAAAGATTGAACAGAAGGAGATGCTCTCCGTGTACCAAGGTTAAAAGCATGTGGCGATTTGTTTTGCATTTAGTTAAATACATTTAATGGAATGAATTACCATCTACAGTTAGTTAATGTACAACCAACTGCATCCTGTTTTATTTTGGGTTTTTTTTAACAGTTAGAAAAGCAAGGGCCAAACTCTCCCTCAATTATGAGTGTACGCTTCGATCTCCGTGGTTTTTCTGTTGTGTATGTATTTTTATGTCGACGACCGCTTGAGCCAGTACCCACTGTGCAGCTAAAATACTGAGTGCGTCTTTTGTGTTCCGATGAAAACATTGCAAATAGCCCAGATAGAGCAGAAAGTAAACAACACTTTCACCCCCATGAAAGCCAGTAAAATAAGAGTAAGTGTGTCCTGACAGGATTTCTGCTAAAATGTGAGTCATTTTTTCAAATGGCAAAAAAAAAAAAGAGAGAATAAAATACACCCTGGAGAGAAAAAAAGGTTGTCTTTCATTTCGTTACGCGTCCATTAGAGGTTACTATCAGAAAACTGCCGAGGACTTGTACAACTAAATTTCGGTCATGATCTACTGCAGTGGTGGCAGAAGTCCCCAAACATGCATACATCATGTAAGTATTAGTCATGAAGGAGCCACAGGAGTCTTTTCTCCTCCAAGAGGTCACTCTGGGGTCAGACTATTTGCTTCTTTTTCACTGGTGGGAGTCTTAATGTTTCATCAAAATACCCCAGATGCAATTTCAAATGGACCTGCACCCACCCACCTACACACACACACATACACACACACACACACAGACCGCGTCATGCACATGCACGCACACTCATCTCTAACAGCCCACCAGGCTTGCTGAGAGCCTTGATTAAAATTTCCTCCATGTTCTGCTTGAATCGGTGGCAAGCTGAATGATGTGTGTCCACTCCCAGATGGAGCCATCACACGCACACACACCACAAACACACACAGGCACACACCTGCCAGAGAACTTCAAGTGTGTTCCACTCCTCATCTGCATAAGGAAATGGGAAACACCTTCTTCTTCATGCCTTCACTGAGCTGTAGAGAGACTATGGAAATCAGCTGTTTCCTTCACAGGTCAGCTGAAGAGACAAAAGAGAGAGGACTTTTGTCCTTGGCATCTATGATTGTGGCGAGACAGGGCACATTGCAGGGAAACGGGGGGTGGTAAATCATGTGACACATCTCAGCTCAGATTTTAAAAAAAAAGGAAAACAGCAAAGTAAAACTAAGTGAATGACATCATTTCAAGGGCAATTCCAGGATTTCTCAACCCTATTTTATAAAGGTTTGCTGCATGAGAGTTTGCTACTTCACTTTCCTGGGCCACACGGTTGGTGTAGCGGTTGGAAGCACTTGGAAGTTACCACTTGCCTTTGTAGAAAGAAGACCCGGGTTCCCAGAAACAAAGAGTTTGCATTCTCCCCGTGTGTGCGTGGGTTTTCTCCGGTTTCCTCCCACAGTCCAAAAACATGCAATATCGGGATTAGGTAAACTGGACACTCTAAATTGACTGTAGATGGATGTTTGTGTCTATGTAACTACGGTCTGTATCGTTTTTTTTTAAATGCTTTCTATTTTCACTGATTTTATTTTGTTATCTGACGTCATTGTGTACAGCACTTTGTTGTTTTTCATTAATTTTCTGAACCATCTAAACTCACTTCAGAGTCACCATTTAAGGACCACCGCAAATGCTTTACAGCCCACAAAGACCGGAAGCTCCAATTAACGCTGCGTTTGTGTGTGTATCTGCGTCATTACCTCGTTTATGAAACCCTAACGTTTCAGAACAAACAGTTCATCCACTAATTTGATGTCGTCATCAGAAATCCTCACCACTGCAGCGCCTCCTGGTGCGGGCACTAGTCCGGGCACATCCGGTTGCGTACATTCAACCACAGAAGAAGAAGAACTACTCTCGTTGTAGCTTCTGAGATGCAGAGCATCCACCGTGCCAGAGGGGGAGCTGTGTATCTGAGAGCTGGCCTATCTGTTACGTCACTTCCAGGTACCTGGCCAATCACAGGACAGTAGGAAAGCTCTCGTTGGCTGGCCAATCACAACACAGTCCACATTCTGGGGGTGTGGTTTTGGTCTGAAACAGCGCGGCTGACGAGAGCGACAGTGAGGAGATATTTTGATCGGCTCGTTTGCAGCGACTAGTAGGTTTTTAACCATGAAAACAAGTTAATATATGTAAGTAGACCTCCATAACTAACATATATGTGTGATACAAGCATTCGATGTCACCTTTAAACATTATGTGACAGTGCGACCACAGTTAGTTGATGACGTTTCTATTCACGTGTTTTTTTTTTCTTCTACCACTCCATCTTATGCATCTTGTTGTGCCCCTGTCTGTTGTTAGTAAAACTACCCGTATCCCTCTGTCCCTTCACTCTGCTTTTTGTCTCTGGAGTTATTACTATTCATGTCACAACCAAGCAGCGTCTGCATGCCTGTGATGTTTTTGCAGCAATTCCTGTGTGCTTCATTCCCTCCGCTTTCTGACCTGCGTTACTTTCATTCAGCACTCTTTACCCATCCGTCCTCCATGGTCAGAAGAGATTGACTAAGTCTGAGGAAAAGAAGAGGCTTTTGATGAAGACAATTTTGTTTGTTAAGCCAAAAATAGGTAGCACCATCTTTGAAGATCCTCAAAATAACCACCAGAGCTGAAGAGAATTTTAATGTTGTAGTGTCTGACACAGCATTACCAGTTTATGTACGTAGAATTTCTTATTGCAACCTGTATTATGGCTTCCTTCCTCTTTCCGTTTGTGATGAGGATCAGACATCCACTTTGTCACCTGCTCATCCATTTGCATCCGTCTGTCATTCCCCTTTTGTCTCTCTGTCTATGGCTCATCTTTTCCGTTGTCTGTTGTTCCATCTCACACGGGAAAGATGTCAAGTCATAATGTATCGCTGCACTGAACCATGATGTGGCACACCATCATTTCCTTTCTTCTTTGCTTTCCTTTTTCCTTTTGTTTTTCTTTACTTCACCACCTCTCCTCTTTGTTCTATTCATATGGAGGTGGAGGTCAAGACCTTTTGTTCACATCGCTTTAATGTTTGCCGGCAACATTAAAAGCACAGTTTATCCCTTTCATTCCTTCTATTTGTGCATGAGGATAAATTAAATAAATGAAACTCACACCTAACTTAACAAAAACAGTATGTAGTCTATTCTCATAAGGCTTGGCAACAAAAACAATAATTATGACAAAGGACGACTGTACAGTATATCCATTAAATGTGTTTGCATTGTGCCATCTGGTGTCTTTGGGTGGTGAGGCACTAACTCATTCAGAGTCACATTAATGAATATTATGAACCCAAAAAAGTAGTTTATTCACTATTCAATTGACCACATGCACTACTGGTTATGTTTTATATCTACACTCAGTAAGTGAACACTCAGTAAGGCACATTTTTGGCTAAGGAAGTATGTTACGTTAGTAGCGGCGAGAGAGCACATTTGCTCTGCACCCTCCAAGAACCGCAGCAACAAGCCCCTGTTGGGCTCACAGGCGCCCCCTTCAGTGCGGCAAGGAACTGTCCGCCTCACCTTTATGTGCAATCAGCCACACGAAATATGTATAGAGAGAGAGACAGCTCACAGGCATGCATGCATCAACCCAGTGTATGAGGAATAACATGTGTGTTTGTTTGTTTTGTCTTCTTTTGTGTTGCTGAGTCAAAGTTATAATTCATTTTATGACTCATTTTTAGTCGTGATATAAAGTAGCAATAATGGCGCAGAAGTCACAAAACAGACCTTTTTTTCTTTCCTTCTTGTTCACAAAAACGAGCCAAGTGAACTGTGAACTGTGGCATATTTCCAAATTTCACAAATTCAATCTGATTTTAAACATTTTGAGCACTTTTTGCTGAGGTGTGTTTATATACTTTGTGATCGTCAAGGTTGTGCTAATAAAAAAGGATATACAACGCTCTATGTTGCACAGTCTTATACCCTCTGTATAACATGGTAGTGGAAAAAGGCATCTGAAATGTTCTCAGGATTAAAAACCTCCAATTCGTCGTGTGTCAAGTAGGAGATGAGACTGCTACTGACATGCTTCATGGTGGTGACCAAGTTTAGAAACATAACCAAAACATACACATCTACAAGAAAAGTCGCTTTGGATAAAAGCGTCTGCTTAATGACATGTAAAGTAATGTAAATTCATGATTCTTTCATGTGTGTCTCACTGAATTACCAAAATAACTTGGTCTGACAGTTGAAGAGGAACATGAGCCAGTGGACATATGAGGCAAAATATCAGAAGTCTCAGTCCAGCGGCGCGTGACCTTAATGAAGGCGGTAAGTGACAAGTGTTCGGAGACATGAATTTGCTGTAAAAGGCATGACATCATGAAACTGTCGGATCAAATATGTTTGAACGGCAAGAACGAGTGATTCATCACTGTTTTCATCACACCACGCTTTGTTGCCCTCAAATGAGCGCGCAAGCACACTCATCCACCACGAATCTGCTTTGAGATAAGTTCAGTCTCAAAAAAACAAAAAGCTGCCGCACTGCTGTTTATCTCATGACACGTACGCACACGCAGCGTGAGTCATGAATTACAACCTTTCTGAGGCGTATGAGAACGCGGCTCCATCCTCCCACCCCATCTCGAGTACCTAGGACTAAACCACCTAAAGGCCTTCATACTGCATGTGCTCATTCCATTATCAGTGTGCAAGTGTGTGTGTGTGTGTGTGTGTATGACAGTAATTGCACTTAAACTGAATGGCGGGGTTGGACGCTGAAGACAAAACAACACAAGACCCAAGTTAGATTCATCTGGTTGGGTTTATTTTACGGCGCCGTGTGGGTGAAATATTGTTTTAGCTTCAACGCCACTGAGAAACGCTCCACTGAAAAATGGCAGCGTGCAGATCTGGGTTCAAGCTTCGGTATTTGGCAAGCGGCTGCCCTGATAAACTGTTCTGGAGCAAAACACCGCGTCAGTTCCATTTCAGCTCTAGTGTGCAGCTCTGTAGCTCATCTTGACCACTGACCTCCCTGCAGAGGAGTGGAGGAGACAACAGAATTTATTTAACAGTTTGTCTGTAGGGTTTAACAAAGAATGCCATTCATCATTTTGAATAGTGTCAGCTCAGGGTAAAGCAAAGGTGGAAACCTTTGTAATCCCATTAGCAAATGCGGTAACATTCAGGTGCACACACACACACACACACACACACACACACTGTCCTTTCTGTGCACAGGTGTTGCCACTTTATGTGTTCAACTTTTTTTTACTGCAGCTATTGCACACAGCAGCACCCGCAGTAAATGTAGGCACCATCTGAAGAGTTGTATTTAATTTTTAATGGCCTCTTTTAAACATTCCAAGGGTACACATGGTACGCTACACTCCAAACACACAAACAAACAATTTTCATAAGGACGTGATGTGTTTTGCCACGTAAGTTGTTTTGACACCTATTTGCAGTTTGTAATTTCCTGACTTTATTTGCTACGATGACGCACCGGAAAGAGTCAAGCGAAGACATCAGTATGTATTCATACATTTATAGTCCCTCTGTGCTTGCGATGAGGAAAAAAGCCAATAATAGTAGCTCTCAGGCAATTGTCAACAACACAGTCACAGAGTGCATAGACAACTTTAAGATCGTGGCAGGCAATGAGGCTGAGTCATACTCACCTACTGTGGTAGAAGTTGCAGAAACGACATAGACAGTTTAAGATGATAAAAGACTACGTACACAGCAAAACACACAGACCTAGTGATGGCGATAACCAGAGCCTGAAAAATGCCATTTCACACAAATGCCCTCGATGTAAAAACAGATTTTTTTGGAGGACTCCCACATTATAATAAAACTCACACGTGATGCTTCCAATGTTATCCCACAAGTCGTGTCTGCAGATGAAGCCGTCGTGTAATAGTTGAGCCCATCAACCCCCACATTTTCCATGTTGATTAGTGCTTGGCCGCGTTTGACGCCAGCAACAATGGCCAGTTATGACAGAGTCCAACAGAGGCAGACATCTGGAGCCGGGTCGTCAGGGCGACATGTGTGAATCAGAACTGCTGGGGCAGTGGCCTTGATCGCAGACCTCAGTGGGAACGCGTGTTTGACCTTTGACGTGGTTTCGGTACGTTTCGGTGCAAAGTGTCGATGGCGAACACATAAAAACGATGCCTCCCTCTCCATTCACCACCTGCCCGCTCGTAAATAATGAGTACCAGAACAAGAGATGAATGCCAGTGGTCCGTCATCATGTGGAGGATGCTCATTAGTGTGTCCATCAGTACATCACTTCAACTCAGTGAAAGTAATTGGTACTCAGGCCTTCAAATGGGTGGTTTGCGCCCTTTGGGTGTGTTTTTGGACGCAGCAGAAAGAAAGACAGAGGTGCCGGAGAGAGAATGAGCGTGGCATGAAGAAGATAATGATGATGACAAATTTACAACACCCACCGCTGAATAGAACTGTACATTTACTGCCCACAAATGGCCCATACACCATTTACAACTTACCACATAAACGTCAGGCGCCACATTAAGACATCTGAACTCGCTTCAGGATGCTTTATCGCAAGCGCTCTTCCTGTAAGTCTTGACGCATTGATTTTTATTTTCAGCTCAAGAAACCAGTACGAGCACTTTCTGGAAAGCAAACCTGAAGGACACTCAGTCGAAGAATTGGCCCCGGATTCCTCTATGTCCAATGAGGAGAAATCCTTAAAAGCTGCTACCCGACCCATCGGACCATGTCCTTTGGAAGCTCCGAAGCTCAAATGTTGCCAGCTTTAATTTCCCGATGGTTAGCACAGATGCTCTTCCTCGTGCAGTGTATTTAATTGGTGTGAAATTAGAAGTTGCTCAGAGAGAACAAACCACAGCAAACACTAAACAGTCCTTCAACTTCATTTTGCACCTAAAAATATCATTCCAGAAGCTCAGATCTCGTCATGGTTTTTGTTATTTTCCAGAGAAACGTGTTGGATTTAAACGCCTCGTGTGTAAAATTTGACCACCGCCAGTTGTCGAGGTTGAGCACACACATCAGACCGAAACAAAATCAAACATGGCAGCTAATGCCAGCCAGTTATCATGCCTATTTCAGCTGACATGTAAGATAATGTGAGTGACGTGTGAGTCTGGGTGAGACGGGTTAGTTTTAGGATATTTTTTGGAGCACTTCCTCAGCTCATAAAGCCCTCCATCATCGAAATGCCAGACCAATGTTAATCGCCTTCTTATCGCTCCTCTTGTGTGAAGCCATTTAAGCCGCAGAATAAGCTTCCTTGGAGGTAAATACAGAGAGTCACCTTCATTTAGACGCTTTGAACTACTTTCATGCAGCCACTTGCCAATTTCTACGTCGAAGCGGAACTCGCGAACTTGGAATCATGACACGCACACAACGTGTACGGGTTCACCCTGAACTCGGGTAGTTTTCCATATGCTTAAGAGTTAACAGGCGGTAATGATGCCAGGTGAGTGTTCAGTTTGGAAACCACCTCACTTCAAAGCAGCATATGTATCTGCAGGGTCTGGTGTTTCCTGCACTACTCAGCCCCAGTCCACAGCAGCTTCACTTTCCAAATCCTCCTGTATACATTTAAGGCCACATCACCTTGCCCCCTCCGTATTTGTCCAACTTTTGGTCCACATCGGCAACCCTCCCCGTTCCCTCCGATCCTCCTCCTCTCTTCATGTCTCCTCCGCTCGCCTTAACCACCTTGGGGATCAGGGCTTTAGCTGCTCGGCTCGGCAGGTCTGACCTCCATAATATTGACTTCTTCCCTCCCTTCAAATCACAACCCAAAACCACCTGCACACTGTCCCTTTTCTTTGCATATTGTTTTATATATATTTGATTGTAATGTCCTACAATCGTTCAATTAACGTACAGTGTCCTTGGGTGCTTTAAAAATCACTTTTTCAATAAAATGTATAATTATTATTATTACTCAGATTTAACTGCCGGACTGGCGACACAAACCGGTTCTTCTTACACTTCCAGCAGGGAGGTTGTGTTTCTGTTTGTCTGTCTCTTTATGAGCAGTATAACTCATAAACTTGTAGGTTACAGTCCAAGGAAAACATTTTTAGATATTTGGTGCAAGATAGGCACCCATTTCTATGTTGACACTGTAGAAAAATTTGCAGCCTGAGTGCTTTTTCCTCTAGCATCAATTTTTTCTTATTTTTCCAGGCAGAATGTTGCATATTACACCTCTAAGCAGCTATTGTTTCTACACCCATAGTTACCACTGAAAGGTGATGATGATCTAGTTATTATTATAATGGTCTGTACAGCAGAAAAAAAATAATCAATTAATAATTTCATCGTATAGGCAGACAGAAAACAATATGCCAATGTCCATAACCTCGTTGTCAGCAATAATGAAGCCGATATTGTTCGGCGTAGTGGCTCAAAAATAACAAATTAAAATGGTGGCCCAATGAAGACTGTATGAACTGTGTCCATTTGAATTATATAATACCTTCACTGTTGTTGTTTTATTATAGAACATCGTCATTTTTAAAGTTTGAATTGCCTGTCAAGCGCCGCGCAACCCAAAAAAAACCCCAAAGAAATCATGTATAAGGGCCTGTTCGCAATGGAAATATCAAAAACCTCACACGTGTGAGCCTATTAGCCTCATTTCCAGTCATGTTTTATTATCTTACATGTTCTGCTCTTGCTGCTATAGCATGTGTGTTTCCCAAAGGAAGCATCTGAGCACCATCAGATCTGTGTCAGTCCTAATGGGGTCACTCAGTGTGCAGATAACCTAAAGGCGCTCATATGGGATGATGAATTACAGGCGTGTTATTTGACTTGAAAGTGGCCCGTAATGGAGCACTTCACTCTTTTGTCCTGGGATCACCTGTGGTACCGCTTAATAAATGAACCACTTGTGATCTCGTTGAATTGAATTGCCTGTCCAGACACACACAAAAAAGGAGCCTCTGAGGAGGACGTTCCTCTTTTAACACAAGATAGTCTTGTGCGGTACTTTGCATTTGACACTGGCAGGTCAAACTAAGGAAGTACATTAAATACGAGTGAGGAGGACCAGGACAGAATGAGAGGGGAGGGTTGGATGAGAGTGAGGAGAGGAGAGGAGAGGAGAAGAGGAGATTTGGCAGCTTAAGGTCTTAAGACCGGAGTGAGGCGAGGTCATTTTTGAAGAGTTGCAGGGTGAAGGGAGACTGTGTGTGTGTGTGTGTGTGTGTGTGAGAAAGAGAGTGAGGCAGGAGGAGAGTGAACAGGAATCCATTATGGCATCCAATGATCTTACTCTCTTTACTCCTGCCCGACTCAATACTACGTCCCCTGACATACACACACACACACACACACCTCAACATACTCCCATATTATAAGTTACCCTGAGGATTTAGAAGACCAATTCTCTGTATTGATTTTGATGGAGGCCACTTTAGACCAAGCTTTAACACATGGCGACATGCCAATGTGTGTGTGTGTGTGTGTGTGTGAGAGAGAGAGAAGCAGTATTAAGAAAAAGAAGAAGAAACGAAAATGAAACCATCAGCGGCATGATGTGCGTGCGTGTCCTCCCCACACAGTGACAATGGTATTAAACTTGAAGCGGGACACCGTGTCGAGTCTCTGTGTTAAGTGAAGTCAGTGCCATTTATACAGGCAGATGTGACATTTGATTTCAACGGGAAGCGGGAGAAGGCAAATAGACACACACACACACACACACACACTTGCGAGCATAACACAACACAAACTGTAGGCAGGAGTATTTGCACATTTACAAATGTGACATTTGCACTTATGGCGAGGAATAAACGGTAGGGAGTTATCAAACACAAGTCAAGTTTTTCCCTCCACAGAGGCTGTGTAATAGATTAGCGTCTATTTCTGGGGGAGGATCGACGTCTGAGAATGTGTGAAATGAAGTTCCATGTATTGTTTTGTTTTTCTCTCTCTCTCTCTCTCAGTCAAACGCAAGGATAAACAGCAGCTTTGGAAGGTAAAGTCACTCCGTCTCACCTTGGGTCACCCACATGAATGCAACAACCTGCTGCTTGTGGCACCTGCAGAGTACTTTGTTTGAGAATAGTTTCTCTTTCTAAACTGCTGGAGACAGAGGATAATATCTGCATGGGTGCATCAGCCCCACACTCTTCTCCTCGGGGCTGAGCTGAGTCACACAGCGCAAACCCTGAGATCTCAACAAATTTGCTGCTTGACAAAACATCACAGCTTACCTTCTCTCTGAGGGGATGGCTGCCTCTTTACCTCATATGCCAAAACGATACAGCGTGGAGGTGGATCCATGTCTGCTTCACACACTCCGGATCTTTTCCTCCGCAGTTTTTTTTTTTTCCCACCGTGCAACGTTCCAGACACACACACACACACACACACACGTCAGCGTAATTATGAATAACGATTAGAGTCACATGAAGTCGTCCATACACTTGCGGGTCGTGGCTTAAGTAAAAATGTCATTACATCACACGCTCACGCGCGCACACCTGAGCGCCATATGGTGGCACAGTGAGGTCAGTGGTTTCTGCGAATGACATCAGAGGAACCAGCCAAACCAGTGAGCCAGCTGGACTAAAAACAAACACTGACTTCACGGCGACGAGATGCTGCCAAATGATACTGAATCATACACAAAGTCATTTAATCCAAGGAAATGAATCCATTCAACGGGCGCCATTTAATCGTGTTTTCAACAGTTACCCGGTAGGACAGACGTCAACATTAAAAGAACTCCATGTGACTGAAGTCTTTGATAAACTGCGAGATGCTTCAACGGAACCAGACAGTGGTGGAAGACGTGAGTTTCAAAGGCAAACTGGGAAATGTTAAATAGTTTGTGTCATGTGTGGAAAAATAACTGCAGCTTGGGGACACGCAGGAAAACCGTTTGTCCTCGCCCTATTTTTAAATCTGCAATCGCAGAAGTGACTTCGTTTGACCCCTAAAGTGGATCACTGACTTTTGAATGTCCTTTCCCAATATTCCTTGGCACGGCTCCATACTTCTGTCCGTTTATTTTTTCTTAAAAGGAAAGTCTCTGACACGGCGTTTACGTTCTCCTCTGTCTTTTCTTGCACTCTCGGTTGCAAAAGAACGACTGGCTGACTTTAGCGATGGCAGTAATCCAGTATAATAAACCCACGGTGTGAGGCCACTGTTAAACATGATAAATGATAAGACGGGAGGCAGTTATATAAATATAACATTAAAGACAATATGCTAAACTGAAGTGGAGCTGGCAGCTGCTGGTACGGTCAATAGCCAAAATAATCATTTGAAAAGATGGTTTAGTGAAAATAAATGTTTTCATCGCCGTGCTCATAATCAATTGTTAAAACAGCTCACTTGGCGTAATCTTCATTTAGTCATTATTGTCTGTCTGTGCGTTGTGTGAGTAAAAAACTATACTGCAGACTCCAGTACAAGTATTGTTTTTGTAATCATAATTTACCAAAAAAATGAATATACTACTGATAAGTATGAGTGTGATATAACTTACAGACTGCTTTAAGAGGGTTGCATATTTCCACTAAGGACGAAATAGCCAGAATGTCAAAATAATTGGTCTAAATAAATGTACTCAATTACAGCACTACATTTCAAACTAGTATCTTGTGCCAAAATGTAAAAAAAGAAAAGAAAACCAAATTTACTGGAGGATGATTTCATACATAAAGGAATCAAGAGAGCAACAATGTGAAAAAAATATGAATTTTCAACTGTCAGAAGGATTTATTTGACTACAATTAACCCTTAGAACACGAAGCATTTTGACTGCTTTTTCTATTACTATGTTAAATGTACAGTATATACAAAGGCTATAAGAATGAAGAGTGTCTTATATCCTTTTTTTCAGTACAACCTGGGCAATCTGATGGCAAAAAAAAATCCTCTTCACCAACTATGCAAACACACCTGAGCAAAAAAGTACTCAATATGTTAAAAATCGGATCAAATTTGGAAATACGTCACAGTTCAAAGTTCACTTGGCTCGTTTTCATGAACAAAAAAAAAAAGGTCTAATTCTGTGCCTTGTGCACAATTATTGGTACTTTATATCACTACTAAAATCACGATAAAAAATGAATCACATCTTTGACTCAACAACTTAAGAAAGCCTAAATATATGACCAATAAACACACAGCCCCAGGACGTCCATATAAGGAGTTGTGTATTATTCCCGCGGCAAATGACCGTGCCGCATGAGCACTAAGGGTTAATAAACATCGTAACACCTGAATAAACATAGCTTTAGATTAGATCTGCAGTACTATTCTTACTGTATTTGTTTAAACTGACAACAAAAAACAACAGAGAGACACTCGAGAGCCGTGGCTTGAATTCAGCACACGACTAAGCGCCTTGAAAAAGTAAGCGAGAGTGAGGTGACAGGTGAGGCCGTCGTTTGTTTTCCCAGAGACGCGCCGCTTTGATCATGACAGCCAATAAGATGCTCACCTTCACCTCTGGGACAACCACTCATATGTTCTCCCCTGAGTCACAAACACAGGGGCCAATGGGCTTCTAAAGAGCCGGGGCATCAATAAAGTCATGAGGGGGAGCCTCCGGGTGAATAAATTGTGTTGTGATTAATGAATTGACCCCTTAATGGGACACTGCCACTCTATTGGTTGAGCATCAGACAGGACATCACCAATCACGGGAGTGAGCGTTGGTACTTAGTCTCATCTCGGGGACTGACAAGTGAGTCACCGAGATATAGGCAGCGATAGACCCAATGAAAATAAGAGGAGAAACAGAGACAGTTAGAGATTCAGCCAAGAGCCAGAAATGCAGGCAATTTCTAATACACACATGCTGCTTTTGATTCTCATAGACACAACCTGAACCCAAAAAATACAAATCAAATAACGTATTTATTTATTATTTATATATATATATATATATATATATATATATATATATATATATATATATATATATATATATTGCATTATTTAAATAATAAATAATGTAACCAAAAAAGAACCTTGGGGGAACGTTGTGTGGAAACCACGGAGCAACCACAGGAGAACGTTTCAGTTTTTGGTTCCCTCAGCGTTTAGGGAACGTTAGGCTCCTATACCTAACCCTGAGGGAACGTTCTCTAAATGTCAGTTTTTGGTTTGGTTGTGACTAACCAAAGGAGAACCTTGGGGGAACATTCTTTGAATGTTGTGTGTTAGTCGGGTTAATCCTAACCCTAAAACCAGATCCTAACCCCCCAAAAAGCCTGTTAAATTGTGTGGACCAGCCAAAAATGGTCCTCATGAGTTCAGAATGTCGTCACACAAACAAACACAGGTTTGTGGAGCTACTCATCTTAGCATACTGCGTTGATTCCAGTCGTTCAGACAGTCCAAATGACGTATTATCCCTAACCTTGACCTAGACCTAATCCTAAACTCGACCTCGATTACTATTCAAAGGGACCTGGTTTGGTCTCCATGAGGACTACTGGTCCTGACAGGGTAAGAGTTTGTCACAAAAGGTCCTACAGAGGTAACAAATTCAAGCGTGCACACACACACACAGACACACACACGGTGTTGCTGACAGCTGGCATAAGACTGTAATCTGCATATCAACATCTGCATTCTTTAGCTTACATTTCCTTGTGACCCCAAACTGTGCACGTCTCTCTTTGTCTCTCTCTGTTTGCACATTTCCACACTTTCATAATTTAAAGTGAAAGAGAAGGATGGGGCTCATGTGTTGGAATGAACGTTCTGTGTGTGTGTGTGTGTGTGTGTGTGTGTGTGTTGTCTGCCTGTGGTGCTCTATTTCATTTGAAGCTGTTTATGCTGCCTGGTTAAAGTTTGATGAGACCTCCGCAAGTAAATGAACACAGTTAGGACTTTGGAGATACGCACTGCGGAAAATACATCAGTGTGTGTGCGTGTGTGTGTGCGTGTGTGTGTGTGTGCATCATGCTGTCAATGTGGTCCTGCCACAGTCTCAGAGAACACAGTTTGTTTGTCAGTGTGCAGTGAGTGTGATGCTTCCAAGCACAAGCAGCCTTGGGAGTCTATGATCTGCGTGAACCCACCCCCATGAAGAGTGTTTGTGTGTGTCGTGTGTGTGTGTGTCGACGGCGGAAATGAGAGTGCGTGAGATTGGCATGTAATTATCACAGTGTCAGCCCAGTATTATTCTGCTGGGTCATTCATCCTCTGACTGTCATCGCTCCACACCCTCTAGGACTCAGTGGAAGCCAACGTGTGTATGTCTACATTTCCAATTAAGCACCTAAAAGTGCAAAAAAATCCTTTAAAAGGGGAAAAAAAGAACCACAACATCGAGCAGCATGATGTGCTGTGCGCCGAGTCGGGGGTTAAAGCGAACGTTCACCGTGTTTGATCACTAGGGTTTGAAATTTGACAAATGCTGAGAAACCACATCAAACACACAAAGTTGCATATTTTGTCACGTGAAATGCAACAATCTCACGCTCTCAATCACGTGGAACCCCAACGGTGCCATGTACAGTACACATATACGTCGCAAAGTAAAGTAAAAATCCATGCCACCTCCTGATTAACCTCTATCTATTTAAGGTAAACTCTGTCCTTGTTTATCACCGCCGTAAAAAGACAAGTTTTTGGTCTTAACATCACCAGATGAGACTGTCCCCATAAATTGCGAAACTAAAGTGGATGAAACTGGATGAAGCCCAAAGCTCTCAGCATTTTAGACAAATGAACCCAAAATGGCTGCCAGATTGAATACCAGAGTATTAGTATTTTTGATGCAGTGCCTCCACTTTCAAGAGCTTCCATTATTACGAGCCGCTCCGCTCCTAAAAGCAATCGCAATTGCTTGTAAATCCCGGTCAAAAGGACATACAGTCAAACCTAATGGTTTGACTAATGGTCAAACCTAACTGGTGAGATTGTGTCCTACAAATAGAACGTGGCTCAAGTGCTTCTCTGAAAGATCTTTTTTGTTCCATTTCCTCTCTCCTGACCTCCCCCTCCTTTGTTTCAGCTGACAGTTAAAGCAAAGTGTTTAGGTTCCCATGGTTGGTTAAGTTGACACGCTACACTTATAGTACAGTATAGAACCCGGTACAATTGTCCCTGTACTGCGACTCACTACACACAACGAAATACAGCAAATAAATGGTTTATTCAAAAGCTGTGAGTCACTGATATTTCGCCGGGCCTCACAGTGTCCTGAGAAGACCTGCAAAAGAAAGCGGACCCCACAGGCTTTCTGATAATAAAACCTGTGATATTGTTGCTCGGTGCAGTGGTACCTAAGCACCTGTCAGCAGTTCAATCACACCTAATTGTCAATATCAAGAATGCATGAATGTCATAGAGCGGCATTAATAATTAAAATGTTTTGGGAAGCATTAGCTCCTCTGTGGCTGACAGATGTCCAATAATGACAAAGTAAAGCGTGATGGATGTAACTGCTGAATCACAACCATGGAGCACAAAACTCCGATGGTCAGCAGGAAAGCTGCTGAAAAACTGGAAAAGTCCAGTCATTACTGCTGGTACTTTCTGCTAACTTTTTTTTTGCAGAAAAAAAGGAAACTCTCCGTGGAGGATGTGATGCCACTTTCACTGTAACCCACACATGCGGATTAAGCAGAATAACAGAAGCCATTTACTCCATGTGATGTATAAAACAATCAGCGGCGTGCGTATCCTTTCAGGCTTCGAGAAGCATGAAGAATTTAGTAATCACATTAAACTAAATAGAATCAGATCCTCGTTATTGACTCAGACGCATCTCTGTGGTCACATCGGAGAGACGGATGTGTTTATTGATGTGTTACACAAGTGTTATTAGATCAGTGGGGACCCCCCATCAGACATTATGAAAAAGAAATAGGGGAAAGTAATTAAGCAGAGATAAAACGATGGCTTCCTCCTCCAGTCGGTGTTGCAGTAGCAGGGCCTCGCAGCAGGAGAGGGGCTCGTGTTTAAATGCACCATCATACTTTTCGCACAATCAAATAGAATTAATTAATTAAAAAAAAAAAATCCTTTTCTTTTATGCAGACTACAGCAGCCCTTCCAAGTGTGATGGCTTTGCCTGATATCCTCATTTGCATATATATATATATATATAAATATAAAAAAAAAACATTCAATCAACAAAAACGCGTCAAGGTTCTTGAACAATAGTGCCCAATTAAGCAAAAATGAAAAGCAATCAGCTCCCTTTCTTATACATCATCATTTTCTCGCGCTGATGTATTAACTCGGGTTTCAGATGTCCATTAGTCAGAGCAAGATTGCGATCGCGCTCAATGAACAGTAAAGCACGACTAAGCAGAAACGCAACAAAGGAAAGAGTCACTTATTTAACTTTATGATCCTGTTGTTACAGCGGGGAACGTTCCTCCACTTGTGTCCATCTGCGTTTCCTCTGCCCGCGTCCATCCGTGCTGCACTCGTACCTGCACAGCCCGATTTCAGTGGTTGTGAATATCCTGTCATTCCCAGTGAGTTGCTTTCATCATGCTTAGAGATTACGACCTGCATTTCCCGTCTTCAACATGAGCCAGCCATGCTTTCCCCCATTAACAACGGCTTACTCCACATCTAGACTCTGGATTCATTCATTGTGCACAACACCTGGGAATCTAATTAGGCTTGGTGTTCACTGCATTGGTGTCTGTTTACAGTTTGAACACCCATAGACCTTCTATCAGTTGTAAATACTGAGTTTTACTCATGACTGTTTTTCTATGCTTCACATTCCAATTTCTTTTTTGAGGGCTTGAACATGGCAACTGGGAAAACATGGTGTATTTTGAAGTAGGGCTGCAACTAATGATTCTTTTCGTAATCGATTGATCTGTCGATGAATCGAGTAATGGTATGGTCCATAAAATGTCGGACAATGTTGAAAAATATTGACCAAACCTGGAAATGATGATGACGTTCTCTCCACAAACCAAAATGATGCCGTTTTAATGATGGAGCAAAGATACCAGAACATATTCATACGTGGAAAAGGGGCTCATATAAAACAGTTCATATACAAACTGTTAATTATAAAGCTATAAACCCTAAACACAGATGCTGTGTCAGTTTCGTGTTGATCATTTAATCCTGAATGAAAATGCTTCATGTACTACAAGAGTGGCATCAATGACTGATGAAAAATGGACAGAAAATGATCACACACATATATATATATATATATATATATACATATATATATATATATATATACATATATATAAAAACCTCCTTTTTCTCCATCACGTTTGAAGTAAAGGGAGATAAACTGAAGATATTACGCCTCCATGTGCACAGGAGCAGAGTTGGTGCTCGCCGCTCTCTGTGCAACCTCTTCAAGTGTATTTATGCCTCAAGTGCGGCACGGCAAATCTGAGTAATTACATTTATTATTTTGGCCACTTAGCTGGTGCTCTCAGCCACAGTGACTTACTGTAAGTAAAAAATACATTAACTTCAGTGAATAACCACTGGCATCCGATGTATGGTGAATACTTTTTTCTTCCTTTTTATTCCTCTTATTCTTTTTGGACGTGACCTCTCTGCACTAACGTGGCACGCTGAATAAAGGACGTTCTCAAAGACCAATAAAATAATAGGACTGAAATCTAATCTGGTGGTTTCTGTATAGATACGTGCGTACGTGTGCGTAAATTGGCGTGTGTATGAGGTGGACAGGAGCAGCAGTGAGCGTTTATTATTTACCCACTCCCACTCACTTGCCTTCGTAACAGTATTAGTTGCGTACAAACATTGGACGGGGCATATTCATTAAGCTGTTGCCGAAGAATTGTTGTTGTTTTCCTGTAGGTATCAATTCCCTCTCTGTTTATGTCGCGGATTTGTAATGTACCGCATGTAATGTACACCTAACATCATCTCTCATGTCTGCAGAACACTTCACTGCCCTGGGAGACTGGGCCAAATCATCACTAATGGATGGTGGATGCCAGAAATGTAGCACCAGAGGGAACATTAACCAGATTTTCTAAGCATTTCTGAACATCACATTGTCTAATTAGCTGTAATACCTCGATATAATTACTCCAAACAAATGAGGCCACGGTGACGACAGTTGCGAGCTTCTTTTCACCAGCGTTAGCGCTGACATTACTGCAGAGTTAGTTAATAGATTGTTACAGGTTTTTATTTTTGTGAAATTAACACCCGGGCGCCAGTCACATTAGCTCACAGTGCTTCTTGAAAATAACACTTCTTCAAATTGGAAAAAAAAAAAAAATCATTGTTACATGAAAGGCTTTCTCGTTTTTTTTTCATTGTTATGAAAAGCTGTTTTTCTTCTTTAAAGTGAAAACGTCAAAAACAGACCCCACATTTAAGTGATTAGCATCACAGGTGGAAAGTAATGAATTACATTTCCTCGCGTGATTGTAATATAGTAGGTTTTTATGTGTACTTGTACCTTTTTAAAGGCATTTTTTTAAATTTGTGATTTTACTTTTACTTCGTGAACTGATTCTAATGAAACAATAAAACGAAAGCAAATAAAACAAAGCATATATAAAACAAATAATCACATATAAAACAAAGCAGCTCTGCAGTGATGACTCCGCCCACATTGCGTAGGTACTACGGTAATGGAAAACCAACCAAACCGTGGAGAGGCGAGCTGGGACCATGTCATAGGATATGTATACGCTATAAAAGAAAATTTATTTCACACCAACAATCTGATGACAATCTCATCACTGCGTTTACATTTGACTTGTTTTACATTTGACTTGTTTTACATGTCCTGCAATCGTGTAAACCTTTAAACTGACTCTAAGCCCACATGCTCACACGCTTTCCCCACGGAACCATTAACACACAAAAGTCTCACACAGGGAGGTGTTATATAGCTTAGTGGTGTATTTGCTTTCTAACACGGGAAAAACTGCAATGAAAACACACTCGCACATGCATTTGAACCCTCCATTCAAGGCCACACACACACACACACACACATGCACAGCTATTTATTTATAATAGATAATTGCCTGTTTAAAAAGTGGCAGCGGGTGAAGAGAAAGGAGAAAAGGAGCAGGTGGAGGAGGACAGAGGGAGGACAGGTGGAAAATAAGCAAAAGACGCTGTTTCTCTTCTTCTTCCAGTGTTGCACATCACTCACTTTTCCCCCTCCTCTTCTTCTCCGGAGCCCCCCTTTTCTCTTGGTTTATGATCCCCTCGCCCTCCCCTTTCAATCCGGTTTCCTGCCCTCTATTCGCCTGTCCGTGTCCTCTCTTTGATTCTCCCCATCTCGCCACCTCTCCTCCCAGTTCATCTCATCTAATCTCCTTTCATCTCTCCTCTCTTCTCCTTCTCCCCAGCACCACTCAATACGGTTAACGATGAGGTTGGCAGCAGCGGGGTTTTTTTTTGTACCCAGATTAATCAATCTGACTTCAGGATATTTTTAGTCAAATTACCTCACTGTACTAGAATATGTGGCTCGTTTTATTGAATTAATCAGGCCACACATAAACACACGAAAGGATTTAAAGACGTGTCAAATATTCATCTGATCTGCAACAAGAAAAGGGAATAAGCTACCTTTGTGTTGAGAGGCATTTATTTAAACAGAATATTAAGAGCCAGGTTATACTTTACAGGTAGCACCGTAACCCCGCCTCCGCCTCGCTGAATGCATGCGCGCTCTCAGGCTTTTGAGAATTGATACATCTCGGCATTCCTCTTAAAGTCAGGGTTTATTTGTTCCTTTCTTTCATGTTTCCTGTTTTATTGTGAAACCTTCCTCTCGTCTCAGATCGCCTCACTTCCTGCCCCTGTGTGTTTTCCCTCCGGTCTTGATTGTCTGCCCCGCCCTCATTAGATTCACCTGTGTCTCGTTGTCTCCCTCCACCTCATGTGTATATAAGCAGTGTTCCCTTCCCCCTCTGTGCTAGTTCGTCGCTGCACCGCTGTCTCTAACAGTCCAGCCTGTCTAGCGATTTGTTGTGATTTTTCTTTTTTTATGGACTATTGCCTGTTGTACTGGCTTCTGCTTTTGTTTTGCCCTTTTTTGGATTTGTTTCCCTGGACTGATAATCTTTGTGTACTGAACCGGCCTTTTGCGACAAGTCAAGGGATTTTGTTTTTGAAATTTGAACTGTCTTTGGAATTTAGCCTTTGCGGAGTACCAGCCTTAACGAGAATATCTTTGTAACTCATTCCCAAACTAGAATAAAACTCAATCACACTCTCTCTGTCCATTCCCAAAGCTTCAGCCCTCTTCGCTCGCTTTATTTGTGCAGCTCTCCAGGGAATTCATGTAAGTCATTGATAAAAAACCCCAAAGAAAAACGGATTGAAATTCTTTACAATTCCACTTAAGACATTACTTTTCCTACCATTGGCTTCTGAGGGCTACAGGCCATTAACAGACACTTTGTTTTAGATTGGAAGAATAATAATTTGAGTCATTTCTCACGGTTGCTTTTATTTATTTATTTTCAGATGTAATCAATGCAGCCTCTCATCCCGGGGGCGTCGTGGCAGACAATTGTTCATTTGGTCAATACTTCAAAATAAATGAGCTGAATAGAGTTCACACACAAAAGTATGTGAACTCTCGCAGTTTTAGTGCGGCGTAGCCTTGAAATTGAAATGAATTGTTGTCATATTCCAGCCATTGTTATATTACATGAGTTCATACACGAAGCAGATCAGATCAACTTGACTCTTCTTGGCGACATTCTCGCGCTGCGCACAGGAAGTGATTCGTTCAATGTCACAACTGACAGAGGGACGACAAACTCAAACTCGCGGCCCCCCAATCGATGTCCTGTGGCCCTGCATGAAAACTGGCCCGTCAACAAAATCTTTCAGAATGATAATAATAATACATGAGGTTGCATTAATTACAATGTTTAATGTATTCGATTCAACATTTAACTGTATATAACCTTGTCTAGAGATTTAATTACAATTTTCCACATGTTATTATAAATAATTCTATTGTATTTCTGTCTGGTTTTGTTATTAACAGATTCATTTTACAAAATAAATATGTTCTTTTTTGTGAACTACATTACTTTTGGTCATTTTTAGACATTTCAATGAAGTATTGTTACACATTATGTCTTTAATTCCATGTATTAAGATCAGATGCTTTGAACGCGCTAAAAAAAAGTCATTTAAAGTTACAGGACACACGGATACTGTGCGTCACCTGTATCTGCTCGGTGACTTACCGCGATGGGATGAAGCAATATAATCACGCATCTCTGTCTTCGTGCCTTTTAGCTATTGAGCTGGTGGACAAAATAATCTATCAAGTCTTTTTCTGGCCTCATCGGTCCTTTTATTGTGCTCATCATGCAGGTACAGACTCAGCAAATAAATCCATGGGAGACTTTCCTTTCCGGACCATGTGGTCTGCAGCCTATATGATGTCAATACACCTTTGATTCCAGTTATTTTTTTCCGTCTTCCTTGCCTGTTCTTCAGATGTCTAAAGGTGTTCTAGTCGTTTAGACATTAATTCATTCATCTCTGCATCTTGCTAAAGTCATCCCATACTCCACTCAGTGTATACAACATCACAGCCAGTCTTGCGTCGAGAATCTCAATCAATGCCTCCACACGGTCAGCTATTGGAGAAGGTGTGCACTCCTTCGTCTACTCTAAATTGGCAGTATGTGTAATCACTCTCGCGCCTCTCTTTCAGTCTCTCTGATTTTGTGCATGAGCACGAACACCCTCTGTTGCAGATTGGCTGTAATAGTGTTGACTGGCCTGGTCCAAGCTTGTTCCCCATTTACAGACCGATGGCTGGACACTTTATGGCACACACCAGTGCGATATTAACTATGTAGACATGTTATTACTGGACATTCAATTCATTATATATATATATATATGTATATCGAGTAGCTTGTATTTATTTATGCTGGAGAGACCAATCAGTTCTTCAGTGCTATGGATGTTCAATTCAGCTCTTGGAACATCACGGAGCTGCTATTGTCACTGCGTTAACACACATTCTGCTTCATTGTGAGTGTGACACATAGTTGGAAAACAGGGCTTCACAAAGGCCTCACATCCACATATAAAGAACATTACAATCACATTGCTTGAGGGAAAGAAAATACCTCTAAAATCCTTTCAATAGACAATCCCAATAAAATGAGATATAGAAAGCTGACATGAATAAGCAGATCGGTTTATGTTTGAATCCTTGCCTGTGCAGAACTCTGAAGCCTCTTAGTGTATGCACATCTTCTCTGCTGTGTATTCATCATTTCTGCAGGTCAGAACCGAAGCCCTGATCTGTGACCCAACGTTGCACAGATGTAATAGACATTACAATGTGATATTTGTGCTTTGACCAGCCCCATGTCACTTCTAAAAAAATGGAACTTGAAGTCAAATGAAGCTGTCCATCACTTTTGTGTGTATATGTGCAGTGATTTTTGTTTATGTGTCTATTTTCCTGTAAGTGGGAAACTTCATTTACACAATTGACACCACGTGCTATTGAAGAAGAGCCCAAATGTAGTGATTGAGACCATTAACTCCACAGGAAAAATGTTCTTGCAATTCGCAAGTATACCAGGGCCTTGATAGACTTCCATTCAAATGGAGCAGAGTCACCCACCGATGGCTAACTGCTACTTCCGGTAGCAGAATCAAAATAACAGATTAAAGATGAAACTGTTTTTCTTTCTCTGTGACTCTGAGTGTGTTTGAATACTCAGAAGAGGTAAGACATTTGCGCAGTCCACTGCTCTTTCTTCCAGTCTGGCAGGCAGACAAGGAGAAGTGAAAAAGTGATAAGTTGAAAGGAGAAGTTCCTGGAGTCAGCGTATGGCAGGATATGGTCTGACTGAGACAGAAATTGACTGATTGCTATTTGGAGTCCACTTAAATCATCAAGTCAGTTTCTGTCTCCGCCAGGTCTAAGGCCGGCTTAATCAATTTAAAACTGAAATCAGTTTAAAGTTAAACCAGGGGCTGATTACACTGATAGATGGCGTGCCTTTTAAGTCTTATATACAGACAACGCACACATTTAATCGGGGTGTGTTGGAGTGTAAATGAATTATAGCAATAAAGCAAGCAATTTGACCCCAAGTTACCAAACACAGTCAGGTTTTAAGCTGCCTGTGCCTGGAAATACAAGTTTCCAGTCTGCAGCATCGTCCAGAATGCACGCTGCCATTGTTCGCTAAGAATAATTCATCAAAGGAGCCATGTGTCTTCACAGGTTGACCTTTGTTTCATATCTAAACATTTAATTGTCAAGTTTTCTAATCATATTAAGCTGCGTTTGACATTTACAAAGTCACGACGCATGCTGATGGGTTGGGTTCGTCAGCTGTTTACTTGTTGCAGATGAGATCAGCGACCAGAATTATGTAATTACGGCGTAAACTTTGTTAAAAAAGACAAATCTCTTGTCTGGCATATGCACATTTCGTGAAAGAGAGTGATTTAAACAAATCTTATTCTCATCTTTGGAGCTGAGGCAATACTTTTGTTTGCATTTCTTAATCAATGATGGCCATCACAGTCCTTTAACCGGATGCTTCCTACTGCGTTTGAGACTGAAACAGACTCACTGAAGAAGAAATGCGATGATAGAAAATGAATTATTTTGCAACATTAGAATGAGATGTTAATAAATGTGTGTGTGTGTGTGTTTCTTTGCTACAGTAAAATAAGGCAACCAGCAAAAACAGATGAATAAAATGAAGCCATGGTTTGTTGTTAGCAGCTAAACTGAGAAAAGAACCAGGATGAGTGACTGAGCCCCCGGGTGCCGTCTGCTCAGTGATGGGTGAAAGACTATAATCTGCACATATTTACAAACCCACACACACACACGTAGGAACGAAAAAGCAAACCCAAACATCCTCCAAGTACACACCATAGAAACACACAAAATATGGTGTGGGCTCACACTCATAGGGAGTTGATAATATTTTGGTAACAAGAAAACAGCTGGATACACCCACACACACATATTCATGTGTAGTTTCATGCATAAGGAAAGATATAAACTGGTGACAGAAACTACAACGTATACAACACTAATCTCCCAAAAACCCCATATAGATATTGAGATTTATATTTGTTTCAAGTGCTTCCACACGCTGTATGCTGTACAGAAGAAGAAGTAAAGACAGAAGAAGCCCACGTATTGCTAATAGGAAGCTACTAAGAAGAAATGCCAAACACAGTTTGATTGACAGGTGACAAACAAACACCAGGTTTGCCTTCTCTTATTTCCCTTGTTTATTCTGTGTGTCACAGGGGGAACGGCACGACGCACTGGGCCGAGCCGAAGAGATTTTAACGGAGGGACACAGGCGGCGAGCTTCTCAAGTTAGAGAGAGAGATTTTTGAACGTTTAAACGTACAGTATATACAGAGGCTATAAGAATGTGTCTTATATCCTTCTTTTCAGCACAGCACTGGCAACCATCTACATAAACACACCTGAGCAAAAGCTACTCAAAATGTTACAAACGGATTGAACTTTGGAAAAAACGTCACAGGTCAAAGTTCGCTCGGCTCGTTTTTGTCTAATATTGTGTGTCGTCTGCACAATTATTGCTACTTTATATCACAACTAAAGATGAGATACAAAATGAATCGTAACTTTGACAACACTTAAGAAGAAGAACACATTTTTTAAAGCCAGAATATGTAACCTATAAACACACCCCCCCCAGGATGCCATGGGTGCACCTGTGGCACAGATCTGTGCTGCGTGAACACTAAGAGTTAAGCAGCAGTCTGACTTTGGTGATTGATTTTAATTTAGTCAAGCTGTATTGCATTCTTTCCCCGATCCCTTACTTCTATGTCATGTGCCTGTTGTAAAGGGAATACCATGTCCCGGCACAGACACGCGTTTGTTTTAATGAGGATTCGCGTTATCATTCGAAAGCTGTGTCCTTTCTTATTACCCTCTGAAATTGCACCCGCCTGACACACTCGTGCCTATTTTTACAAATTGATCCCGTTGCCATCAATCGCTAAAAAACAAGACGGAGGCCGACACTCGGAACAGGACAATGCAAAGGAGACATGTTGACATGCAGTCTGCGCAGCTAATTAGGAAAGAAGCATTTCATGATAAATGCACTTATGTAGTCGTGAACGACCACCAAAGGAGTCTGAATTAATGCGTCTCCTACAAGAGCTCCTTATACCCGAAGATCTTAGTCAGCAGCTGAGTTCCACTGTTCCCCCGTGTCCCTTTATACGGGCACAGACTCAGCTGTCTTAATCGCGTGAAGGCCGGAGAGGATGCAGCATCAGCCTTGTCGACTTAACGCTCCCTAATGAATGTAAAGTCGGTTCGTACTTTGGTGTCAGGCTAAAGTAGTCCACCGCGCGCACACACACACACACACACAAAAAGAAGAATATCTTTCTCAGGGTTTGTTCCAAACACGCGTGTCCTAATTCAGAATTAGCAGCGAGACACAGATTCTCAGTGTGAGGCACAGGTTGATCTAGAAAAGGTCCAATCACGTCTACCTGTGCTACTGAGGGAACTTCTATTGCTGCCTGCATGCGTTTGTATGACAAATCTCCACTGTGTATGAGACACAGCTGCCTAAACTGAGACTTGGTGTTGGTGAGACTGCGTTGCATTATGCCATACCTTCAAAAAACAACATGTCTTGTTATGCAGAGGTTACTGCCCCGGAAGATACATGGTCAATCATGTCTTTCATTCTGTTTTGCAGTATGTGTGTGTGTGTGTGTGTGTGTGGGTGTGCGTGCAGTGAGCTGGAGCTTCTCTGGGTGGTATTTGGAGTGTCCATACCCGGAGTGGAGCTTACTGGGTGTGTTTTTTCAGCCGAAGTGAGCAGAATATTAATCAGACTGGAGGGAATAAAGGCAAGACCAAGATGACAGAGAGTCCTAGATTCATTACTCCAGTGTTCTTCTTCAGATCTCTTCATTTTGGTGTAAAGCAACACTTAGAACACAGGAGAAGAGAAAGGTATTCATCACCTGGAGCTGATTGAATGTGAGGTAAAACATGCTTTCAAAATGAAATTGTGCTTTCTGGAGTGGCTATAAGGTCAACTGTGCTTGAATTAAATAAAAAAAGTGGTATTGAACATGTCTCTCATGGAGCTGTTTCCTCCGTGTTACATGTCAGAAAGACTAACAGTATAAATCCAGAAATCACTGCTTGTGGCTCATTGGAATTAAAGTGCATAATTAAAAAAAAAACAACAAAAAAAAACGAGAGGTGGAAACTTTGTCCCCGAGGCCAAGAAGGAGAAAGAAGAGAGAGCAGAAGAGGTAGATGAAAGCCAAAAACGGATGAGAGTCAGGCCCCAGAGAAACCAGACTTCCAACCGGATGATCATGATCTCATGTGCGCTGCAAACACACACGTTCATGCGTTCATATGTAAGTGTGTGTGTGTGTGTGTGTCAGTCACAAACTGACATAAACTCTTTGTGCATGGAGTTAATTCATCCTTCACAGTGTCATTGAGAGAGACGGAAAGTGAGCGAGGAGGAAAACCAGAGGGGGTGGGGGTTTCTGGGGAGGGGAGACTCAGCGGGGATGATGAAAGAGAGGAAACGCCTCAGGCTATCTTTGAAACTCCTTCCACCAAAAAAGGGAAACGAAAAAAGAGAAGAATATGAGTTTAAGTGATAGGACATGTTCATGTATGTGTGCACCTGCCAGCATGTGTCCATGTACCCAGTCACCACTGGCTTGATGTGTCATGTTTAATCCAAATAACTCCCCCCTGATCAAATATCTTTCCTCAAAAGCCCTTCAGATACTGGATCATCTCAGAATGAGGAGGACCAGTGAAAGACGGATGTTCCACGGGTCCAGGTTTGGTCATAAAGAGAGTGCAGTAGCAAGACGCCAGGGAGGACATGGGTTCTCCTTCAGAGCTTCTGTTGGGTCATAACGACAGACTTCCTGTTTGGAAAGTGACGCTCGCGGAGCGGGACAGAAGGAGCAGCTGCTTGTAAAAGGAGCTCCGTCTACGGGGAAAATGAGCAGTCGCTATTTTCAGGTCTTCTTTAATAGAACATTTTGTAAATTATGTTCCCATTTATTGTGAAAGACGGATAATAAAGTATCAGTCACATCTGTGAATTTGTGGTTGCAAAAGAGATTAACTGTCAATCTCGACACTTCATAATGGGAGTTTGTTTTATAGAAATGGTGCATTTAGTGTTTTTCTAGTCTTTTCTAGTTTTTGCCATTCACCTATTCACTCATACATTCAATCTTTGTGAAGTGTTTTTTTTCTTTTTCTTTATTTCTTTCATTGTGTGTGGGACAAGACGACCTTCTCTCGACCTTCCCAGGATAATGCAAAAGATCGTACATAGAGACATAATTCTGATATCATAAGACTAGATTGCACTTTAGGGATGTCTGTTATTGTCACACTGCTTTTAACTTTGCCTTAAGGAGACAAGCGTTGTTGCTGTTCTTCAACAACGTTTGTTACACTGTCTCAGGAGGCAGGTGTAAAAGTAAAGAGAAATAAAATAAATCAAATAAACAAAGTACAAAGAGCTGGGCTGAGGCAAGGTCACAGTGAGGCCGGAACAGTACCAGAGCACCGGAGAGCAAAAGGCGAGGCGCGAGAGACACAAAGTCAATCGGGCTGAAAGCAAATGGAATCGGACGCGTGTATAGACCAAAGAGTTAATGAAGAAATGGAGAACACGGGGATGTGAGAGTGGAGCGGAATGAGAGAACGTGCAGGACTTTACTGAACATAAAACACAAACACGAGTGGCAGGAGCCAAAATCACAGCAGGCTGAGCACAAACAACTGGACTGAATGAAAAAGTCAGGGGAGGACAGAAGAATTAAGGCATGAAAAACATATATATATATACACATACATATATATATATACTGTACATCCCTATAAAATATTATCATAAATCATTATTATAAAATATGACTGTTGAGTGACAAAGTCCTTATTTGTAATTTTCTTCTTCTTTTTTTTGTTTCTTTTTTAAATAAATGCTGCCTCTCCTTGACACGTTATTCCAATAAAGTTAAAAACAGTAAAGTAAAACAGAGATATTTGGAAGAAGAGGAGAAAAAGAGGGTGACTCGCTATCTCAGTAGAAAAACAGAGAGAGAGGGAGAGAGAGAGAGAGATGGAGGATGATGGGAGGTGATGAAGACAGTGATTTAGAGTAAGAAAAAAAGATTTACGGAATGGCAAGGAGCCTTGAGAGAGGAATGTGGAGAAGAAAGCTGACACTGAAGAAAGATAAGTTAAGGGGGGGAAATCCGGGACAGGAGAGAGGGGAATGATTTACACACAGAGACTGGGATTTGAAAAATGAAAGGCGAGTGCAAAGACAGAGAAAGTGTAATGAGAAAGTGAGAATTCAAATGAGGGAGTAGGTGGGATGCAGACGGGGAGGATGGTAATGGAGAGGGGGAAAAGTGGGATGAAGCAGCGGTGACAAGAGGGAGGAGGAGAGACTGAGAACAACTGTGCACTGCTGACATATTGATCCACATAGTGACCACCCTCCCACTCTGTTCTTCAACCCACAGCACGGATTACTGCTACAGGCCTCAAACCACATAGGTCACTGGTCACATGACACACACAGATACACACATAGCATACAGGTTTGCGCCACTGCTCTTCTGAGGACACTGCATTGACTTTGTTTGACAGCGTAAAGAAAACACAACAATTCCCCACTTGATGACAATTCAAATCTTAGACCTGAACAAGGTGTTGCCTCATTAGGACCAGGTTTTGGTCTTCATGAGGTCCTGACAAGGGCATAGTTCGTTCCAGAGAAGGCCCTAAAGAGGTAACAAATAAGTACATGGACACAGTAAAAAAACACACCCATACGCACACACCTGCAAGAGCAGGGTTTATTTATATGGGAAGTTCAATCCTGCACACACACACACACACACACACACACACACACACACACACACACACACACACACACACACACAGGGCAGAGTGGGATGCCATTCTTTGTGTTCATTGATCCAGAGCAAGAAAAGTCAGACCACTCAAGCTGTGACACAATCTTGGCTCACACACTTTTACCTACACACACACACGTACACACACACACACGTACACACTTGGCCTTCTTGTCACATCAGTGTGTGTGTGTTGGTTGGGGGTAGGAAGATGAATGGACAGCACAGGGAGGCAGAGGTGGTGGCAGGGAGGAAGAAAAGATTAGACGGAAACGAAGGGAGGGGTGGAGGGAGAAGAAGGTGAGGAAAGGAGAGGAGGAGGAGGAGGAGAAGGAGGAGTGCACCGCGGACACAGAGGTGAGCGGGAGGAAGGAAGGAGAGAAAAATAAAGGAAGAGTGTGCAGGCGGTGAGATGAAGAGCTGGAATAGACAGACAATAATTAGGGTATGGGGGAGAGAGAGAGGGAGAGGGAGGAGAGATTGCTGACATATTTACAGGACAAGACAAAATTGTCCATATGGTCGACAGGCATGTATGTGTGTGTGTGTGTGTGTGTGTGTGATCTAACCAGACAGCAATCCCTGCTCAAGGCCAAACCTATATAGATCATATCCCAATGATCATATTATTGCCTTCAGCTTAGGATGGAAGAGGGAGGAGAAGAAAGAGAGAGAGAGCGAGTGAGAGAGAGAGAGATAAACACAAATGCCTGACACACACATACTCTCTCTCTCTCTCTTTCTGTCAAACACACACACACACTCACACACTCTTCTCATCTTCTTTTCCAATTTCCTCATGGATCTGAACTCAGATTCAACCTCAGGTCCACAGAAACATTTGCATGGACCACAGAAGCAATGGTTGACAGTGAGCTTCGACAAAAGGGTCACTTCAAAGTGATAGAACTACAAAGGGAACGCGTTCCATTTCAGTGATTTGACGATTTTATTGGATTTTCCATTTTTTTTTTACAGTACTATAAAGACAAGGACGATGCAGACAATCTTAACATTCATCTGTTTACCACTGCATAGCTATGAACGCATAGAAAACTGACACTAAGTCCATGTTACTATATCATCATTATATTGTGTTTTGCCGAGTTCTTCAGGGTAACTAAAGCGGGAAATAAGGCGGCTGAAAATGCACAAACACATGGTGAACCAACGTTCACTTGAGCCCAGACCAGCACTGTTGCACCAGGACACGCCGCCGATCTGGTTCCCTATGTTTATGTGCTTTCCAAAAAACAGTTTTATCACAGTTGGCTTTTTGTACGCTGCCTACTGCCACCATCTGCCCTCTTGGACTTTTTAGTGCTTCCTATTTGGTTCTGTAATTACTATTAACGCTGTGTACACGTTCATCTTCTGTGTTTGAGTTGGTTCGCTTCCTGTCTGCCGTGTCTTTTGATTGCCTGCCCCATCCTAATTAGTTTTACCTCTTCTTAATTACCCTTATGTCACTGGGCTCCCTTTTTATTGTCAGATTGTTTCATCATGCCTCTATTCCTGCATCTCTTCTGCTTTCTTTTTTTACTCACCTTTAATAAAGTATCTTCACTGCCTTTATTCTCGTTTGCCTCAGAGACCTCTCACCTTTTTTTTACGCTGACTGTATAATTATCCCATGTCTCATGTCTCTTATTAAGGTATATGATAATTTTACTCCTTTTGAAATTGCTTCTTCTAACAATTTCTGTTTGAAGGGCCAAGTCCCCCCTCGTCACCAAAGGGCTCTGTCGCCTCACTTCCTTCTTCTTCTTCTCCTAATTTCCTGCAGGCTACACACTGAGAGGTGTAACACTGCCCTCCACAGTTGGAAGTTCTTAATCACACTTCCAAGTTCTCTCTCTTCTCCTAACCGGGTGCACTGACAGGTCCTCGTCTCGTCCTCTGTCTCCTCCAGAGCTTTCAATTTCTTTCCACTTTTAAAAGAATTTGTCATTCATCATTAAACGTTAAATAACACTAATACGGCGCCTCTTTAACGGACCGTATAACAGGTGACATAAAATAAATGTAATTGGCCGTGACCAATGTGTATATCATCTTTGTCATGTCATACGACGTACAGTATAATGGTGTTGCAATGAAGCAGCAACTTTAACGGTGGGAAAATAAAGTAGTATAACAGGTAAGTTCTCAGCTCCCAGGAGATTGCGCCAAAGGATCCTAACGATCCTAATGATCCTCGCTGTAAAACCTCCCCGGACCACCACCTTCTCCCAACCTTCACTTCTCTCCTCTGCCTGTTTTTTTTCCCTCACTCGCCCCCTCTGGTGAGACCAGCTGTCTCATAGCAACGGGATAACGCTGAGCCTGACCACCTACACACACACACTGGTTTCCATTGCATTGCCGCACATTCATTTCCTGGAGACTTACTCTAACCTTAACCACAATTACAACTGGCCTAATCCTAATCCTGACCTCAGCCTAACTTTAAAACACGTCATTTATCTTATGGGGACTTGGATTTTTTATCCCCATACGGAAGCCAAGTCCCCACAACATGCAGAATAACAGACACACACTCACACTTCATGTATATTCCAAAGAAATTAGTCAGTTTTACATTTATATTCTCTCGATTCAACATGCCCTGTTTATAATTCAGATGTAACTACACCCACCAAGTATGATAATGCTATGATTATAATAAAAATAATAAAAAGACACACCGACATTGCCAGCAGGGGAGTCGTTTTCAGGGGAGTCTTTTATGAACCGATGAAAAGACACATTTCTGATTGCGGTTTTCTGAACATACCCTCCACCAAAAAAAGTGAAACGGGGGGATTCAAACTGAACTAATCATGTTTGTCATATAAAGTGGAAATACTTAGACAACGGCATAAAGTAGCATTAAGGAAGATAAATGCAATACATGCATATTCATCACTTGTGTAAATGTCACACACGCTGTTCTGATTAAATACGTTGGCACACATAAGCAGACATATTAAATCCCATGTAAGGAGTCGGTCTTCCGTTGGCATTATTTCAACCACAAAACAGTCTGTGTAAACTGTCATGTTTCCTTTTCACTTACAATTATCAATTATCTTTGGTGAGTTTTTCCTCATTTTAATCATAGAAGGGCCAGAAAATGTCCTGCGACTGCCCGTTTTTCTACAATAACTTTCAATGTGAAGAAAAACTAAGTTTTACTGAGTAAAAAAACACTGTAGTGGTACATGAACACCAGATTTTAAATAACATTTGTTTAAATTTTTTAAACAAACGTCCAAACTATTGTATGTACAGGCGGTTTTCCAACTCTCTCCTCTGTGGTGACTGCTGATTGCTGATTGGCTGACTTCCTTCCAACAGCGCAAGTGAAATTACCGTAATAACCACACGGTGGCTCTTTGACGTGCAGCTTCTCAGCTTTCAGAAACCGTTGGAATTTCTCCGATAGCACAAAGCGTTGCGTAGTTACGGTGTTAAATGGTTAATGTGTGTGTGTGTATATTATCGCACCAAAGCAACAAACAGTAGAATGTGTGTATACAGCATACATGCTATGGATTACAATGTTTGAATGCAAGTTAGGAAGTAAAAGAGGAAAATGCCCCCATTGCGTCTGTGAGGCATGAGTTCATGTATGTGAGTTTTTTGTGATCGTCTTTGTTCCGCACGGCAAAACAAAAAATCCCAAGTTTCTTTTCGACCAATACAAGAAGCAGGGCAGCGAGGTCCAGTGTTCTGCTGTTATTCTGTCCTAAGACTTTGCCCTGCTCACCACTATCCACCCAAAAACATCTCAAGTCATCAGCACTATTTTGTTTCCAGACCTGAGCCTCTGAGAGGTGAGTAAAGCTGCAATCAATGCTGCCCGCATGACTGCAGAGGTTAAAAAACAAAAACCTCTCTCGGCTTTTTCCAAGAATGCACTTGTTTTCTTGTGGCACCACTTTCAAGTGGAGGGGAAAACAGTAAAGACACAGGGGGGTTTGGTAAAATCACACGATGCCCTTGAAGAGAATGTGGTAGAATGCAAGACGAGCAAAGAGGCATCAAACCCGTACTCTACACCCAATCGAGGATCACAATTTAATTAATAAAACGTTTTTTTATTGTCACCGCAGCAGTCAGACCTTGGTCCACGTTCACAAATAAGTTCTGAGTAGAAAATTGCTGCATCCTTCATGCCACCTGCTTTGTTCCAATCCAGGCTAGTGGAAAATTGTCATCATTAGCCACATTTGGAATGGAATGGTAACAGACATATGGCTCTACATTAAATCTAATTACCCCCATTACACACTCACGTCTGTATAATGGTTGACAAGTGAATAATAAAATGGGGGGATAAATGTATAAGAACAAATTACATTACTTTGTGTTTGTGAATAAATGTGTCACATACACACACTTGAGTTTTCTTCCTTCTTAGTCCGGTCATCAAGTATTTTTGATAGAAATCCTGTCACACGTTTGTTCTCCCATGTGGCCATTGTTTGCCGCAGAAGGGGAAATTACCCTGTTATGGTGCTTCCCCTGTCGTCGTGATGCCTTTGGGACAAAGTGATCGGCTCCGCAGCTGCACAATTCAACGCGATTTTGATTTGAGAACGCCTGTGGTCTGTACAAGCTCAAATTTGTTTCCGGCATGCTGTGAGAGGACGGAAAAAGGGGGGAAGATAGAAAAAGCTCATCCCATACAAACGGAGCGAGCCGCTGAGATTGTGATGCAGGCACATGTCCACAGATTCTCTCTCTCTCTCACACACACACACACACTGCACAGAAAAATGCACACAAAACATCAAAAGCAAGGACAAGATCAAGAGAATCTCCACAAAACTAGACTCTTTCATGTTAAAAAATAAAATAAAAGGAAACGTCGTTTCCTCACGATGCACTTTCACGAATTCCAAAAATGACAGGTGTTGCCAACGGGGCTCAGACACAGAGCACACACGATACACGCGTGATCAGCACGAGCCACGGCACACGCACGTGTGTTATCGCTTTGTGAAACTTTTTTTTTTCATTAGATGAATCCCTCACTTTCACATCTGCACACACGGAGACAAAGTACACGAGGACGCAATGAAACCAAACGCTCCCTGGGAGCTGCATCGGCTGTGTTGGGTCATCAAAGGTCAAACGTGGGCGTGACCGTCGCGGCACCACTCATCGCTCACGCCGATGCAAGTAGAGCTTAGGGAAAACAGGATATTAAGACTTAAGGGACCTTTGTATCGCACCTGGCGCAGAGTGGCACCCAAACAGGACGCAAGAGGAGGGACCTTGTCCATTTTGACGAGCGTCAAGTGTGGTTATTTGGTCGCGAGACGGCGATATTGTCACTGACATATAGGCGTCTTTATTACACAAAGGAAAAGAAGACCTATGTTGCACACGGTGTGAACCCACACACAGCTCTGTCTGTATCAAAATGCAGCAGGATCTGATACCAGACCACCTCAGCGGGTCGTCAGATCTCAGCAAGGAGCTCGTGCACTCTGTACTTTGTGTTCTCATTTATGAGACTGCTGCCTTCTGGGAAGAAGCCCGACTCTGAAGTTTTCTCAGCTCCGGCATGATCTGTCCCCGCTCGTTTTTACTCATTTCCCTTATCCTCGGCGATGGAATAGAAGAGTAACTGTGTTCATCACTGGGTGGCGTGTGTGTGCGTGTGTGTGTGTGTGTGTGTGTGTGTGCCCTGCGAAAGCACGATAAACCGTTTCAGATGAAGTTTTAATCCGGGCGTCTGTATCAGATGTCGAGAACGGCACCCGCCAAGTTCAGCCCAGCACCTGCATAATACGCACAACAATGACGCCTGGAAATGGCAACAGATAGGCATGAAATACCAGATGCGAATGCAAGCGGCGATGATTACATTGATCATTATCCAAACACCATATGTGGAAACAGATTGCATTTCCCTAACTGTATTAAAGAGGACATCAAACTAGATACAAGAGACATGCTGATGTTTGCTGTCATTTTATACCATCAGCGAGTCAATTTGCCTGATAAAATCTGGCTTCACTTTGGCAAGCGTGAATCCCATGATAAAATGTTCGTGGAATCCCCTCCAAAGGGGTTAAAGGAACATTATGGATTTTCTGTTTTCATCATTCTGCATTGAACTCGTCCACTCATTGTGGCCTTCCCTGTTGAACTCTTGCTCTTTATCTGAACCTTTCTCCACTGCACACTTGCCTCTCCTTCTCCATCCTTCTCCTAACTCCTCTCTCTCTCTCTCTCTCTCGGTGTCCTCTGTCTGTTGCTGCATTATCATTACTCACCATCTGTGGCTCTCTGAGGCAAAGCACAGCCCTCTGTCCTCTCCATCACACCGTCTCTCTCTCTCTATCCTTCACTCGCTCTCTCCTAAATGACAGGAACAGGCACTGACAAAGACCTTGTCCCATTCTGTTTCGTGTCTCTTACACATTTCACTCTGGTGCATTTTATTTTGACACCGCTTTTCCCACCATCGTGCCAAACACTTTTTAAAATGGGAGTGAACACAAGCTCTGGGAGATCAAAGTGTAATTGCAATGTACGCAGATATTAATGCCTCCAAAATGTGTTTAAAAACCTAACCCAGAGAGCATATGGTGTTAATCACAACTGCATCTGGCCCTATTAAAAGCTAATGTTATGAAAGCAAAGCCCTAATACGCGTCAGACGGCACACTTGTTTGAATGAGCAGCACAAGGTGTTGACAGAGACTTTTTATGGAGTCAGAACATTACAGAGGAAGTGATATCACGTGGCAGAGAAATCCAATTTTGACAACAGCGATGTTTCAATATCTGTGGCTTGAATGTAATCTGAGTAAAACGAGGAGGGATCGTGATACGGATAACATGTTAATGTTAAAAAAAAAAAACAAATGATCCTGTTTTTCGCAGTCTGGTTCGTCTGCCTCGCATAGACAGAAGGTGTTCATATCCCCAACTGTATCGCCCTTATCTCAATTACATTCAATTACGGCTCTCCTGTGTGAGCCTTACTTCACATTAATGCAAACGCGGACGAGCAGAAAACAAGCAACGAACGATTAAAGTAAAATGTCACACTCAGTGGCCGTGTCATCAGTCTCGGGTCACTGAAGGACACGAGATTATAATCTCCCATTTTACTATTAGTGATAGTATCGTATCACACAGAGTTACGCAGAACTTGGAGCATTTGGAGCATGAAGAAGTCGTGCTTCTTTTTGTTCCTTTTTTTTTTTTTTAAAGCATCCACATATCCGCGCACATCCCACTGCCTCCACATTTCTCCAAGCCTGTTTCATGCCCCTGAAATCTGACAAGTGGTGTCAGCTGCCTCGCCGGTGTGTAGCTCCACTCATTTCCCTGCATATTGTTCTGTCGTTCCGCACCGTCCATCTCCCCTCTTTTCAACCTCCTCTGTTAGCCACTCTTGCTTCATTTGGATCATGATGAGGTGTCACCGCTCTGCCCTTGAATTGGCGAGAATCCACTCTGATGAAAAAGTGTGCGTGCGGAGGCTGCCGCGCGCCCGCGTGCGTGTGTGTGTGTGTGTGATATGTGATTACTTGTTCCTGCTTGGCAGAGATGACTGTATGTGTGTGTTATGTGTGTGTGTGTGTGTGTGTGTGTGTGTGTGTGGCCCAGCCTGGCCTGTACAAGTGACAGACACGGGGACTGTGCTGTCACAGAAGGAGAGGAAATGATTTACTTCTCTGGGGACTGAGGGACAGGGTGCCAGATACAGGGAACAGATAAATACACCACGGTGCCGGGCTATACTGGTGGAACGTATACAGTGCGGCATGAAGGAGCTAAAATACCTGTTGTCTGACTACTGTATGTTTTGTGATTTATATCACGTCAAACTATCTCCGGCACCGTCTCTGATTTACTGAAATCACACGTCGAACAAAGTTGAATAAAGCTTTTTTCGATGTAGATGAAGCTGCAATGACGTGGCTAAAAAAATAAACAACTCCTGAATATGATGGACACAACTGACTTGTCTCATTAGTTAATAATAGAAACGTGGTTAATTAACAACAAACAACTCACAGTCATATTTCCCTTTGAATGTCAGTTTGAATGAAGTTCCTTTAATGAGCGGCAACGGAGGCTACGGTTTGGTGGGTGACAGACGGGCCAAGATGGCGCCTGCAAAGACGGGTATTAGCCTGTCATCCCAGTGTCACTTCCACAGTCTCTGTAAGTGACAGCTGTGCTGGGGCACATAATGGTTGGCTTGCTGCAGGGAAATAGCAATTTATATATTATTGTGGAATAAAGGTTATGCCCCAGGTTTGAGTTAAAGGTTGAGGACACGGGGAGAGAAAACGGTGCGACTGCTGTAAATAAGTTTCTTGTGTCATTAACAGTGACTGAGAGCATAACAGTATGCCAAATAATCATGTTTTCTTTTACTTTCATTTCATTTTAAAGAAATACTCCTTATGGTTAATTAAAACAAAAATTAAATATAACACAGGCTTTTTAGCCTTGTTTTGTAAGTCAGGGAAACTGTTAAGACAAATGTAAATGTGCCCCTCCAGCTAAAAGCACACACTTTCATTTATAATCAATGTTTAAAACAACAACAACAACAAAAAACAGCTTAATCAGCCTTTGCATATGCACCAAAGCCATCATAAAGAGGCATTGATTTGTGTAAGTGACAAAAACACAGGTGATCATTATCCTGCCATAGCAGGGGCAGGTAATAATTACCAGATTATGATTACCTTGTCATTGTTGCATCATTTAATTTCAAATTATTATGTTGTTGACAAATTGCGTCATATCATAATAATCTCCAAATTGGGGAACATTAAATGACAAAATATAATAATGAACGTGAAACCCCTCAGTCTATTAACGTGTCATTGCTGGACAGGGGATGGAGCTCGTAGTACATGTAAGGACAAGTGATGTCCCTTCATGGTGGGATGAAGTCTAACACTCTATGTGTGCGGGGAGCAGTCTTATGACAGGAGGAGGGATTAAGCTATAGATGCAATGAAGAAAAACCTCACCTCAGTCATACGGACAGGGACATAATTATTTACCTTGTCTTGAAGGGACTTAAGGGCAGAACCTGTAAATCAGCACGTCAGTTTTCCAAAGGGACACATGCACCTCTCCACACATGTAACTATCGCTTGACAGTGTAATATCAGCTATGATTTATGCAGCATGTCACTGGCGGGCTGGCCAGTGACAATATACAATAAGCGCTCCGGTGTCAATGCCAGAATCGGAGCAACAGTTAAATCAGGGCCCAGCAGTCCACCAAACTGACATAGCAAGGGTGGCTATTTCGATTAGCCTTGATCACAATATTGAAATCTCATTTTTCTGACATGACATTCAAGAACAGAGAGCCCGATTCAGCACAAAAATACTGCTACGGTCATTCAACTCAACAAATGATATGATCAAATGATAAGAACACCTGGCAGCAGGTCAATGCATTTAATCACGGCGACGCGGTCACAACATCACACTGAGCATCAGAACGCTGCGGAATTGTTATTTAAAGCCCACATAGACCGGAAGCTCCAGTTAACGCTGCGTTTGTGTGTGTATATCTGCGTCATTACCTCGTTTATGAAACCCTAAAGTTTCAGAACAAACAGTTCAGCCACTGCTGAGAAAATAGTGTTGTATTGTTTTCCTGGGCTCTGCGAAGCGGATCGGCACTTCCTTAATTTGATGTCGTCATCAGAAATCCTCACCACTCCTCTCACCACCGTAGCGCCTCCTGGTGCGGGCACTAGTCCGGGCACATCCGGTTGCGTACATTCAACCGCAGAAGAAGAACTACTCTCGTTGTAGCTGCTGAGATGCAGAGCATCCACCGTGCCAGAGGGGGAGCTGTGTATCTGAGAGCTGGCCTACCAATTACGTCACTTCCAGGTACCTGGCCAATCACAGGACAGTAGGAAAGCTCTCGTTGGCTGGCCAATCACAACACAGTCCACATTCTGGGGGTGTGGTTTTGGTCTGAAACGACACGGCTGACGAGAGCGTCAGTGAGGAGATATTTTGATCGGCTCGTTTGCAGCGACTAGGAGGTTTTTAATCATGAAAACAAGTTCATATATGTAAGTAGACCTCCATAACTAACATATATGTGTGATACAAGCATTCGATGTCGCCTTTAAGTGACTTTGTGTTGGAGTTGAGTCGTTCAGAAGCTGATGATTAACTGGAATTTCCACTTTCAAACAAGGGTTGAAATGATTGAACAGTAACTCAAACAATGACTTGTTATAATCATATGCAGAAGAACAATGAGGCAGACGGGCCACAGCAGCAGAAGACCTCAAAATAGAAGTGGCTAGTGAGTGCCTATGTCAAGTGGGGCACAATTATTCTTCATAAGGAAGAGCCTGTGAATTGCAGCATATTAGATTTATATGAGGATTTAAAGTTACTTCAAACGTCAGCAAGGATCAAAATATATACTACTACACTGAAGAGCTACAGGATGTGTGTGTATCTCTGTAAACTGCACACAATACAGAGAGGAACACAAGAAATCAGACCGAGTGCTGCTCGGCTCTTTTCACTGAACAACCACAGCTTGTAATTTATACTTTCTATTTTCATATCTAACAATTGTTATTCCCTGAACTTATCTACTGCAGGTCGACATTGCACTTTACATGGGTAAGATGGATGTGACCGTACATAAAAAATTGTGTCTACTGCAGCTGGAATCATGGGCCAGCTTCATCCACTTTTCCTAAAAAGGCCAAGCTGAAATGACAGATTTAGGTAAGCGGTTTAATAAAGCAGTAATTCGTACACCTCCGGTTGACATTTCACACAGGCCGTGAAGAGAAACACCTCCCCGAGTATGGATACTGTTTTATTATTGTTGCACTTGCTTTGCCGCGACAGGGAGAACGGAGACGTCACTCACGGTGCTGAGCCCACCCACTTGGACTAGAAAAATAGCATCAGTCTGGCAAGAGTAAAAGTCAAAATAGGACTGTGGAGGAACATATAGACTGGATACATTATATAATATATACTAATATTCTGCAGCGAGGTGCAGTAACGTATGTGTTTCACAGAGACATAATCATACATTACCTTTGGGAACAAACATTTACTTTCTCTAATGCGCACGCCCGCAGACACGCGGCACAATCACTGCGACGGAAGAGGAATCGTGCAGCTGCTACAACGCGCAGAGCTATGACCTCGTGCAGTGGTTGAATAACATGGGAAATACAAAAAAGTCTCATACTTTAAGCAGAAGTACACGCACACGCTGTCAGTCACACACACACACACACAAACATTCACCGTCACACACCCTGAGGCTTGGATAGAAATCATTGGGCCTGAGTGGCAGGTAGCGAGGTGAAGAAGCGTCAGTTAACACTGAGGGTTCATTTGGGAGCTGTGTGTGTGTGTGTGCGTGTGTGTGTGTGTGTGTGTGTGTGTCACAGATGAAGACTCAAGCCTGAGACTTGAACTCAAGTCGCTCTTAAGGCTTGATGAAGTATGATCTGTTGTCTGACATGAGGCAGATCCTTTTGTTTCTCTTACTTTAATTATTTACTTAATTATGTATAACCTCTCCTTATTATTAGGATTAGTATGTACTGTATTTTATATTGTGTGTAATAAATAAAAACTGGCACTAGTTATTGTTCCGTCATGTCATGTGTCTATTTATGTTATATGTTTCTTTATGGACCTTCTTTTATGTGTCATAGTATATAATTATATAATGTAAGTGTCAGTTTCCATTGCCCACAAATGTTGTGTCATGGATTTTCTTCATTATTACCCAAGAAAAGAATGGCAAAATAATGACAAAAGGCACTTTATAGTAATTTGTGACTTCTTCTGGAAAGGCACTTTACAAATAAAGCTCTTATAATTACAATTATATATATATATATATATATAATATTTGTATATAAAAAATGTGTCTATCACATGTTTTGGTAGTTAGGATAAGACAACCAGCCTTATCGTACGGTGTTTATAATTTCCTGAGCAAGTCGTGCCATTCATGGGGTGTGACATGGCCGCTCTTTGGTGTGCTGCTACACAGCTGTGACGTCACTCTGGGAAATAAAAATGTCCTGTTTTTTTTATGGCTTTTAGGAAGATTTTACAAAAATGAAACTGCAGACTATAAAATATAAAGATCTATAAATGCCTATTGAATATCGTTTGTTGCAGTACCACGAGTGACCACTGGGATAGCAGCAAACCAGAGGGTGTGGAGCTCTATCCAGTTCTGATAATACATCCATGTGTGATGGAATAATCACTTCCCAGCTTAGACTGGAGTTCATTCACAGAGAAAAAAGTCAGGGTTGTTGTGTTTCAGCTTTATAAATATAAGAAGGCTAACTCTGCTAGCCTCTGGGGCTAATTTATAATACAACTGGACTAGTCGTATTAGCTGTGTAGCCTCGCTGTAGGTTATTTCCTCATTCTTTATTATTATTATTATAATTCTTGTTAAATAACAACAAGAAACAGTTATATATGTGCGTTATTAAGGCCGTGAGTGGTGAGCGGGGGCTCAAGATTCAGCGTGGTAAACAAGCCTGAGGCAAACATGTTTGCGATCAATTTTGTATTTGTATGTGAACATTATACAGTCATTGCAGCTGCTCACATTTCCCTCTTAAGCTATTATTTGCAGTAAGTGTTAGTCTGTAGATTTCTCTCTCTCTCTCTCTCTCTCGGTGTTTGTGTGTGCACACTGATGTGGACCCTGGAGCCTCCCTGGGGCCAAGTTCAACACCATCATGTTTTCTCTCCTCTTACAAAACACCTTCACAGTCCATCCTGCCTCCACTGAGCACCACTGCACCCCCACACACAACCTACCTGTCTATGATTCCTTCCCTGTGGGTTTGGAAAGGCCTCTCAATCAGTAATTGTTACTCAGAGGATGGTGCCCAGTGTCCCTGTAACGTCTTGGATGCCTCAGTGAATTCAGCTTGAATGTAGTCAGTGTTCAGTGTGTAATTTCATGCAGAGCGTGTTTAGCGCGCACCTCTATTTACTTGCGGCGCACATAACTTAACTGGCACCACTCACTTGTTTCTGTAAAGCATTGGCTTGGCAGCACCGGTATTTCTTGAGAAATAATTGCATTTGCCCTCTCCAACGCACAGCTCATTAACCTTTGGTTTGACCCCTCTAAAATCTATTGGGCGATTAACGAAAATGATAATAGATGGCATATAGATTAGTGGTCAGGACAGCCCTATGTATCTCGCCCACCTACAACTGTTGATCTATGCACCATCAGTCGTCTGCATCCTGTGCTTCCACCATCACAAATGAATATGACTGGGAGACTTTGAGGAGCATCACGTGACTGTACGCGCAACGATACGCGCTGTTTTGGCGTTGAAGAGCGAACCATCTGGTGTTATGTGCTCGGTGAGCTACAGCGTGCACTGTGTAGGCTATTCAGCCCCCTACTAAAGATGATTCACCATCTGCATCTTTAACAACCGCCAGCCCTTTACAGATTATATGATATGTCGGTGCCTGATGCCTCTCAGGTCGTATCGAACGTGAAGACACGTCCGATGGAGGAGCTGAAATGATTGCTCTTCCACATCCTTGCTCCGCCAGTGATATGATGAAGCAATTATATTAATTAAATTATCATACCTGGTATTAAGCCCCTGGAATCATTCAATCCGGCCCGAATGTGTCGTCAGATCCAAGCATAAAATCCACATTTGCACATGGTTGTGACGTGCATGCAATCCATTTTCGGGAAGGACTAGAAACGGCTTCGACACAGCGCCCATGCTTTGATTTATTTGTAGCCACTGCAACAACATTAACAAAGATCAATTTTACAAGATAGATGTTTCTAGTGCAAATCTTTAGTTCATGTTACAGCCGCACGAGTAGGGCTGTGTGTCCCGCAGCTCCTCCTCCTTGTTTTTTTTCTTTCTCTCCACCTACACAGTCACACAGACACATCTGTGCAGTCAGGCTCATTAAGAACACAATTTCTTTTCTCCTCAAGAGAAACAGCGTCCGTTCATATTTGCATACAGTCCGCTAACATGAGATTTAATCACACGTGTTCACGGGAGATGCAACCAGGACTCATTTTAATGGCAGGTCATATATACTTGTACCTAATGTTGTCCAGGATAGATGTTAATACCAGATCTGAACTGGGAGATTGCTCCGCTCTCTCCTCTTTCCTACTGCAGCCTCATCCCAAAGAGAGCTGAGAGCAAACACAGGGAATTAAGGCCCAGTTCTTCTCTGCAATTGAGGTAAATAAAGACCCTATAGTCACTATTTGGGGAAAACTTTCAATAGACTATCGCCAGCTAGATTTCAACGAAGAGTCAGCTTTTTTGGCCAGCAGCTGGTGCTTATGGAAAGCTCTGCAGAATCTTGGTGTACAGTCCATATATGCTATGCAGAGCAGCTGGTCAGAATTGCCTTCAGCCACTTCATTATGTGAAGGGGTTGGGCGCTTGCACGTGGATGACTTCACTCTGTTGCTCAGCTGAGGTAAAGACTCTCAGAGGCACCAGTTTGTGCGCAGAGAAATGATCAGTGGCCTTTCTGCAAGAGCAGCTAATTAAAGATCAAATGGACTGATTTCAGATAAAGAATGTAACCGACTTACCTTGAATATGGTATGCTCACGACTCCAGTGTGTGCATATGTGTTAGTGTGAGTGTGTTTAAGTGGGGTGACTCAAGTGGCTGAGAAGGTAGAGTAGAAGAAAGGCCAAAGTGAATTGGAGGCTTTGTCACTCAACCATGACTAGACTGTAAGTACATTTGTCTGACACAGACAGATCACTGGCCGGTTCTAAATCAGCTGTCGGGGTAGTATGATACCTGTCACAATGATTAAGCGCCGAAAACTAGTTTTGCAGTGTTGAACTATGTGATTAAAGCACTATTTTAACTTCTTTTTGCAGTAGTTCGCTGGCAGTTAAACTACAGTGCATTCTGTGCCGTTTACAGTTGATTTTACTATCAATTAGTAAACCATAAACCGAGAAAGGTATTCTTTTTTAATTAGAATTGAATCGCCTGCAGCCTTTTTTGTTTCTTTTTCTTTCATCCTGACTGCTCTGCAGGCGTGAGGAGGCAGCCCCAACCACACACTTGACCTTTGAGTAGTGCACAACGAAAAATAAAATGTTTTAATATGCATATGTGGGTGATGGGGAACAAACTAAATTCACTTTATCGCCTAACAAATCCCATCAACTCTGGCTGGATGGTAACAACTCCTCCACCATCAACACAACAAGTGTGATGTATTAATAATGACACATAAAATGAGTACAATTACATTACAACTAACATTTTTTTTCGTGTATTTTTTTGTTTAGAAAGGTGGAACACAGATTTCTTGGTCTAAAAAAGCGGACTTATACTACACCTATCCCTCGCGTTTATTATTTCCACGGCCAGAGATAGTATTCGTCTACAGTACCGTCATAACGTTGCCTTTTGAACGAGTATTGTTGTCAACCATTCCATTTGCATGAGCATTGGGTTGCCTTCAAATTAAACTACACATGATAATAATTTACCAACCGTTTAATGAATTGATTTTGGTTTAATTAAATAGTGGTGATGAATGTGGAGTCTCGCAGCAAAGGCTGAGAAACTGCCTGATAGTTAAGACCGCATGTGGCTGCCTATCAATACAAAGCTGTGAAGCACTTGGCACCCAGAGGAGGCTTTGTTATTAATGTGATGTCACCTTCAGTAATCCTAATGCATCTTAGCCATTCGGCTGTAGTTTAAAAAAAAAAAAAATAATAATAATAATAATGCAGTAAGTACATATACAGATGTTTGGAGAGCTTCAACGGGGATGGAGTCTGCTTGGCTCAGAGTGAGGTGCCCACTTTTCAAATTGTGCAGCTGTCACACTGGCAGCTTCAACAAACACGACCGTCACCGGCATATAATGTATTTCACACTGCAGCACATTAAATCATCAGTGCATGAGTGTTAAGCTTGTGCTTGTAACATGGTTAAAAGTGAACTGGTGCCTACTGATACACGGATGAGGGATTGCGCTCGCCTGAAGGTTAGGGAGGCTGGCATAAGGCTGGCTTGCTTAAATGAATGAGTAATGTTCAGCCATCCTTCAGCAGCTACCGTTGACGTGTCCTTGGACAAAAAAGCCACTGAACCCGCGGGTTACTCATGTTGACCTGCTCAGTGGCCAGATTTGCAAAGCTGTAAGGCTGCACTGGATATAGGGGTTGTGTAAAACTACAGTGGGGACATAGCCACGATGCAAACTCTGGTTCCTTTTGGCTGAAGCTTGTGCGACACACTGATTTACATCGCCAGAGCCTTTGGCAGGAAACCAACAATCCTTTAGAAGTTGCGCTGTATTCAGTAAATCTCTGTAAATTGGCGAAAGTGTTTGATAAATTCACATTATCATCTTGCCATTCAACAAAAGTTTTACTATGGTTTAATTCCATGCCCTTCCGTCACATATTAGTGACGTAATCTCGTCCTAAGTACAGGTGCAACCTAGAGGTGCAAGGTGGGTTCAGGTTTCATTTAACCCAGCTCCAATAAATGTGATTAATTCCAGGACGCTTAAGTCGCTCATTTCTTTACACTCTGACATAACACTTAATGTAATTGTCTTATTGTTTTTTTCCTGTGTTCATGTTTAATATTTGATTTTTGCCTAGAAACTAGAAACTAGACCAATCAGTCATCTTTTTGTCCTTAATCACTTGCTGGTGGCTCTGGCTCCTCTCTCCTATTCAGACCAATTTCCATTCATCCTGAAACTGGTTGGGCAATCATCTAAAATGGGGTGGGTTTAATATAATGGCTGACAGAGAAATGCCCAATGATTGATAATGCCCCCTGGAAAACAATAATGAACTTAGAGGTTCCAGCTCAAATCATTTCTTTTTTTTTGCTGGGATAATACTATCTGAAATAAAATGAACTGGTTACGGCAACGTTCAAATATAATTTCTACTCAGTGGCACCAAAATGGAGCCTATTTATTTCTTTTTGATTTTTAATATCTATACCTGTTACAAGTTGAAAGCTTCTGATCTAGAGGGTTCAATTCAATCCAACTCCCTTTATTATACAGCATACAATTTATGGTGCAGCTATTACTAAAGATCAATAACACTTAAACTGCTCCATTGATATTGAAACCTGCACTGATTTACAAGCAGCGAGGTCTTTGGTCACACACACACACACACACACACACACACCACTTGTATATTTGATATAATGCAGTTTCTTCCCAATGTCCCAATGTTGTCCTTGTTCATTGTTCATTTCCCCGGATTGCTCTTTGAATTCTCAGCAAGGCGGCACAAACAGACACACACAAATGCCTGGACTTTTATTAGATTGGATTGCTGTGTGTGTGTGTGTGTGTGTGTGTGTGTCTCCAGTTTTAAAGGCCAGTTGGCCAGAAACTCTGTGCACACTCACTCAAACAAACACTCATATTTTTTATACTTGAAAGGACACTGTTTTGCTTTTATAAGTACATTGAATGTGAAAGGCAGCTCTCAGCTCCCACAGGAGGATGTAAATTACTTTTTTATAAAGAAGGAGTGGCAATGGCAATATTCTTTGAATTTCGGAGCGAAGGCCCCAGGGCTACCAACACTTAATATGCAACCACTTATCAAAGTGAGGGCTTTTATTGCATAGTAAAAAGGATTGTATCATTTTTTTTTTCCATGCTTGTGTATTGTTCTCATAATTGTGGCTGTTCTGACTTTGGGGCATCATGAAGTGTGCGCTCGTCACCTCTGTTGCCAACACTCAGCAGAATTAAAATGGCTGCTTTTGCAGTTAGCCACAGCGGCTAACCCAGGGGGCTCATTTGTGTTCCGTTTTGGTTGTGTATAGAGAGACACATTTTGGAAATTCGATATTAAAAAACTGAAATTAATTTGAAAAACTTTAATATGCTGGTGCTGCTTACTCCGGACATCACATTGTTGATGTCCCCAAGTCCTTCGAATGGAGGTGGACAAGTGGACAGTCAGCATTGACTGGTCAGGGTGACTGGGTGCCCAAACTAACCAGTCCAAACTGTCCAGGTTTTCAGCACCCTTCCACTGTAATGGGTGGAGCTGAAAACACTGCAGTCAACATAGACTCATCACTTCCATGCAGTGGTCAGGACAAATGACTGTGCAGTCTCCTCTGCACATTTGTCTCTACGTTTGATAAACAGCCACATACCAAGGAGAAAGAACATAGCTGGCCGTCCTCCATTGTTGCTCTTTGTTTACAGTGCCGTGTTCTTCTTCTTCTTCTTCTTCTTTGTGAAATGTATCAATGAGCTACACTGTGACGCGCTTTTCCCGAAGATGATGCATGTCATGTAAATAGCTGCGTGTCCTGCAGTGGAAACACAAGTCAGATCAAGGTGCTACATTCCAAACTGTACCGCAGCGAGGTGAACTGCACTGTGCCACTTGGTGGATCAGGAAACCAATAATTCATTCATCTTCTAATGCTTTATCCTCCACATGAGGGTTGCGGGGGGGTCGCTGGTGCCAATCCTAGCTGACATATGTGAAAGGGTGGTACAACCTGGAGCGGTCACCAGTCCATCACAGGGCCACATAGAGAGAAACAAACATTCACTCTCACACTCACAGATACGGTCAATTTAGAGTGTCCAATTTGCCTAATCCCTGACCGCTTCATGAACCCGGGTCTTCTTGCTGCAAAGGCACTAACCACGACACCAGGAAACCAGTTTGAAAAACACCAACATTTTTAATAACATAAGCGTGTAATTACCACATCAAATTGTGCGTTTTCTTCAGCATATTTATTTTTTTGTAAAAACAGAACAGGGTGGTGACAAAGACTATTTCAGGTGTGACATGAAGGGCGCATGGACAGTAGCTTAGCGACTAACTGCTATAAGAGGCTCTCCAGTCTACATGATTGTCTTGGGAGGGACAATGGTTGGTTCATTCCGTGCTGAGCGTCAAACGTAGTACACACTTATCTGTGGGCCAGGGCTTTTCATGCCACTGCAGAGGAATAAATCTTATTCATATGCTACATTCTCTGCAATTATCAACATTGCTTCCAGCAGCTCTGTGAGCGCTGTGTCCTGACTGTTACGTTACAGTCAGCGACAGACCGGGGAGGTTCAGCTGAACCAAACTTTCCAATCCACACAGAAGGAGCGACGTCGTCTTAAGCAGAAGGTGCCGTTTTCACACACGATACGACAAAAAAATCACCAGCATCAACATAAAACTTTGTGATTACAGCATAAAATGATGTTGAAATAGAATAAATTGCCTCCATTGTCACTTTATAAGAACAACAGAATGTGCTGCTACTCCAAACATCAGGCATAACATCTTAGCTGATACGACACATTCTGTCGACCCAATACTCTCATATATATATAAATCTTGTCGTGTTCCACTTGTCAGATCTTTGAATTCAACCGCACTTGTATAAATAACTGTACAAGATGACAAATGGATGCAGCTTTGATAAGATATCACAAAAACGGGGGAGAGACTCATTCTGAGCGCACATTATAGTCCTCTTAGATAAACTGTATTGCAGTTAACATGGACGACTGACTTCAGAGGGGAGAAAAGCCCGCACAACAAGTGACAAACAACATCAATACTCGCACAGTTGTGCAGAGCAAGCTCACTGGCAAACACTTAAAGTCGTTTTTATATCAAAATGCCAATTTCCATCTATGGGACTCCACAACCGCTCAGCCGAGTCAAAGTCTGTTTGGAGCCCTGCATCGGGGCTGTATGTTGATCACATAAAATGTAACTTGAAATGTCAGACCCCCGAGGAAACTCACTGATCTGTTGATTTATTAAATCACTGCTTTTACCAGTCATATAAAGGGACATTTCCACCCCTATCGTCCTGTCTACAAATACATTCAATGTCTTCAACTCAGCCTGGCTCTATACTTCTGGTGTGCATGTGCCATGAGATGCCAACAGTGATCGTGACCTGATCATATCAATAACGCACGGCTATTGTGACTGATTGCTAACACAAATTCCTCACTTTTAAATATAGTAGCCTCAATTGTACTTTATTACTGCACTTTATTACACTGATGTGATACATTTGCATTTCGTGGAATGTGTGACACAGTGTGGACAGAGAGATTCTCCATTCCTTCACTGCTCTCCTCTTAAATTGCACACATACCCTCTGCACAGTAGTTGTCCCACCGACGCCCACAACAGCTCTCTGCAACAACCGTGCAAAGCAAAGCATATTGAAATTCACCCCACGCGCAGAATACTGACACACAGACTCTCACCTCTTTTTTTTTTACAGGGAACCAACACAGAACACACAGAAAGAGTGGGATTTATGCCAAGGCTACATGTGGGAGAGGGCGGAATAGATGTGATCTGAGCACCCTGACTGTTTAATGCGTCTCTGCCGTTCTCCCCCAGCATCCTCCAGCCCCTGCCTGGGTCACCTAACATAGTCCAAATTGGAGGCAAGCCATCTTTACGCATCAGTCACACTGCTGCGGATTATACCAAGCAGCATGTGATCACAGCCATCCCACCAACCACCACTCATCCCTGCGAAACCAACAGGTCATAAAGTCATTTTGGATATCCCCATCATCCATCCATCCATCCATCCAAACATCCTGCCGGGGATCGCAACTCCTCTCCCCGGGAACAAGTGCGCGCCACTGTAGGCTGCGAGCACCTTACCTTGAGCGCTTCTATATCCAAAGATGTCGAGCGGTCCATGACAGAGTGAAGTGCTGCGAATCAGTCACGACAATAGAAGTCCGAAAACGACGAGAGAGAGAGAGAATGAGAGCTTAAAATCGGGGAGCAGGAAAAGTTGTGATGCACTTTAGAGTCTCAAACTCTGGTGCAACATCACACGGATGACACTGTCGGGACTGGGTTCATTAATATTCACCCCCGGCGACTGGTTTTCTTCTCACTTTCATCGCTCCCGCGGCGTTTCGCTCGGTCAAAAGAAACGCATCAGGACTCCATGCCGTGGAAATCACCTCCGCGGTCCCCGGTTTTGTCCGTTCAGGAGAGGTGGAGGGGGGACGGACGGACGCGGGGACTAAGGAAAACGCACAGAGACAGAGCGGAATACGCTCTGCGCAGCCAAATGTTTACAAGCTGTGGCTCTTGCGCACTATAGTCTCCGTTTCAGTCGGTGCGGGCAGGAAAAATGCCGTTACATCCAGCTGAATTCCAGTAAGTGTGAGTGTGTTTGGTTTGCTCGAGCAGCGGTCGGCAACTGGAGAGAAGTCCGGATCAGACAGCCGGTATTCTTGTGCCGTGCCTTGGCGACTTCCATGCGGCAAATCGCCAGAGATATCAGAGAGAGAGAGAGAGAGAGAGAGATGGGGGGAGAGAGAGAGAGCGAGAGAGAGAGGGAGGAGATGATATAAGGAGAGCTCTCAGAGTTGAGATGAGAGGAGAGAAGGAAGGACGGTTTATGCTGTGTATTGTTCCAGTGACTGACGCAGCAGTGTGTGTGTGTGTGTGTGTGTTTGTGACAGAGACAGAGAGGGTGGGAGGAAATGGTGATGGTGGTGGATGGTGGAGGGGTGGGGGCGACTAATCAAGTAGATGAATCGAAAATGCTGCTTTGCCACTGAGGACAGGAACGATTTAAATGCAAGGGCTGTTGCAGAAAGTCTGAGGATGTTGCCTTGTGTGTGTGTGTGTGTGTGTGAAGTGATACAGATTAGAGCTGATATAATTGCACTACAGGATTATAACAAACATATACATGAAGTAGGCCAACAAAAAGTCTTTCTATCTTTCTTTTTTCTTTCTTTCTTTCCCATAAACCAAATGGTCATCTTCCTTCTCCTGCCATCACAAAAGGTGTCGCCGCCTGCCGACCACCAGGGCTTTTCTTTTCATTATCTGCCACATACCCGTTTCCATAAGTGGGAGAGGAGAAGGGGAGAGAGGGAGAAATAATTGGAGGTAGGAAACAAGAGAAGAGGGGTGATAAAGAGTAAAAACAAAAAGACAAATGAAGGGAGAGCAAAGAGCTCAGGGGAAAGGTAAGGATGAGGGGACGCGTGGTGACAAAGGGTGGAGAAAAGCGGGAGATGAGGTGACAAAAAGATGAAAAGGGGAGCAACAGATGGGTGAGACAAGAGAGGTGGTTGATGAGAGAAGAAAAGAGCGAGGATGGTGTCGTGATGGGAGAGGCATAGGCTGGGAAGAGAGGAGACAATCCAGGAGAGTTTGTGGAGAGGAGCGAAGGATGCGGAGTGTGACGACAAAAGCAGATCAGGTAATAAAAGGAGGAGGAGGAAGAGAGATGAGGACAAAGAGAGGAAAGGAGACTTGGTTAGAGGAGAGGAGTGAACTTCATATCTACTGTGTTCTCTGTAAGTGACAGGTATCTCTGTTTGGGGTAAAAAATCGTTTTCTTCAAGGTTTGGGAGACATGCAACCTAAATATCTGTGCCCCGGCAACAATATAAAACTTGAAAGGAGTGTTTTTTATTTTGATGAAGTCATCTAATACCACGCAGGGCAGAGAGATATGGGATTTAATTACCTTTTTCTTGATGAATACTAACGGTGGTGCACAGATCTGCAGACCTATGCTACAGGGAAAAAAACTTTTTACCGCTGTCCTCCTGACCTCTCAGGCAAGAGGAGACAGGTAGGATATGCTGAATTACGTTCTCTCATAGACTCAGACCTCCACTGCCAGCCAAGCGGATAATACCATGCCATGCTGTAACAAGGAGGGATACGATTATCACTTCATCCAATCATATTCCAGTGAGGATTTGAATCACACGTGAATCGTTATCGTTTACTCTTTTTGTTTTTCTGCAAGTCGGCAAAGGCCAAACTTCATCGCGAGATGTTTTAGTTTTTAAAAAACTAAAACAAAAAAACACTGCATTATAAAACCGAGAAACTGTATAGTGCACGGGACAGAGATAACAAACATCACGACTCTTCCAAGGTTTCTTCTAATGCTTTTGCTGCAACAGAGAGGAGCGGTTTGGTGTGGTTCCGTACAGTATGTTTTTCTTTGCGCTTCCATTAGGAATAGAACCAAAACAACCAAACGTTCCATTTTTCGGTACCCTTCCCTTGGGGTACCAGAGTAATGGTACTGTATGGGTGGAGCTAGACCCACGACCAGTCTTGTATTTGTACATGAAAGCAATACTTGAGTGACTTTGGTAGAAGTTAAAGTCACCTTTTAGAAAATGACTTGAGTAAAAGTCTTAAAGTACCAGACATTTACTGTATTCTAAAAGTAATCTGATATAAAATGTACTTAAGTATTAGAAGTATTTAAACAAAGTGAGCCATTACAATTTTGAATATGACATTTATTGTGGCTTCTAAACAATAAAAGCATAATAGGTAGAGGTGAACTTCAAACAACATTCTGTCATGAATGGTGATAAGCTCTCTATCTCAACCTCCCTGTGTCTGCTTGTATGTTTGAAACTTTTGGAGTCTGTGGAGCTTCTAGACAAACGGAATCTGCGGTTTATCTGCCCGCTAGCTCACCTGTTGGCCACTCAGCTGAAACAGCTGATGGCTGAAACCCGGCGTCCGGAGTGTACGACAGAAACCCGGAGACAGGAGACCAGAAACCCGGAGACCAGAGCCTCGGTGTCAGACACGGTAAACCACGAGCCGCTGGTTTAAGTCCACTTGGAGCCTAAATCTCCTCATCTGGAGCCGGCTAACAGCTGAGTGGCTAACAGTGCTGCTAAAAACAACTAGCGACAACAAGCAGGTATTACGTCACCAACTCAACTTATATTTTGTAGTAACCAGGATGGTTAAGGGAAATTTATAGGAGTAAAAGTAGACATTTTATTTAGGAAATGTAGTGAAGTAAAAGTTTTCAGAAATATAAATAACAAAGTATAGTACAGACGCTACATATCTCTCTGACGTGGGCACAGTAAAGGTCGCATTTCGACTGTCCTCGGTCGAAATGCAAGCCTGACCGAGGGCTTTACCGCTCCAAACCATACCCTACTGTACCATGATGGAAACTTAAGAATTAGTGACATCTAATGGTGAGACTGCAGAGTGTAACGAATGGAGGACACATCTGCTCATTCGCTCCCTTTCCCGGGAACATCGGGGATCTACGCTGTCCTTTGTATACCAGATATTTGCAGCGTGAACTCCTGCTTCACAATGCGAACGCACACATTCTGCCTCGTTTGTTTTCTCAGGGCTGCTGTAAACATGTACTGGCACTGGCTTTCTAACATTACAAGAACCACACACTTTTTATTTTAAATCAGTCATACATCTACGCAAATGGACTTTGTGTAGTATTCAATTCCTGCCAATACATCCCCCCTAAGTGTTTACAACCTGGACCTTTATGAACTGCATTTGTCCGCCTACCTAACATTATTGCAAACTCTCATAGGCTTAATCAGTTGCTTGTAAAATGACAGGTAAACACACACACACACACACACACACATGCACAGCTACAGGGCTATTGAACTGAAGAGAACACAGAGGGACATCTGGTGAGGGAATCATTCAGAGATAACAAACATCATATTAATGAATGCCATATTCACTCTCTCTCTCTCTCTCCTCTATCCTCTCCATTTGTCAGACTCTCTTTTCTTTCTCAGGTCTCTCAAGACCCCCACCAACTGCATTTTTTTCTCCCCTTTTCTGTAAACGTTGTGCTGTCAGGCAATTAATCATTGTTTTTTCTTCCGAGGTCTGGTTATTTGTCATAAATGTGCGGCTAACCTCAGGTGTGGGCACTCAGTCCTGTGCCAGCGAGAAATGACATCACCCATCTCACCCCTTCTTCTCTCCCCCTCTGTCTCCAATCCCTCCTATGCCTTCCCCCCCCCACATTTTTATAAAACCATAAAGACTTTTTCACTGCATCCATACTGTCCTAATCTACTTGGCATTATATCTCTGCTGTGTGCCTAGTTATGCAAATGCATAAACAGAATCCCCCCTCACCAATTCCGGTGACTTTATTGAAAAGGCAAAGACAGCAGAGCACTGTACTGAATGTGATTAGCTGCAAAAAAAAGGGCACAGGAATTTATCACACACAGAACACCATTTCCCTTGGGATTTTCTTTTTTCTTTCCTTTTTTTTTTTTTTTTAAATAATTGCATTTCTTTTTCTGTGTCCCAAAGTTTCCGTTACCTGCCAAACTGTGCTCAAGAACCATGATGCAGCTGTGCATTGGTGGTAATTGCCTTTAACAGGCTTCTCTGTCTCTCTTACCATCCCTCTGCTCTTGCTCTCACAATGCTCCCCTCGGCTGTGAACAGATAAGAGCTTTATTCTTCTGCCCAAATGCAAAGTGCAGCTGTTAGCTTTGCTGCAGAGAGAGAGAGAGAGAGAGAGAGAGAGAGAAAGAGAGCAAAAACCCATGGAAGGATGCTCTATTCTTGTTGTCACGCAGCACAAAGTTTGACAGCAACCTTTTTGCATTAGCATGTTAGCATCTGAGACAGCATGTCGGGAACACATAAGAATGGAGATGAGAAAGTTAGCAGTTGCTTTGCTTGCAGTGGAAGAGGAACGGCAGAGCGGGTTTCTAAGACCGCTCCTAAGTAAAAGTTAAAGAGAAATAAATCAACAAGTATTCAATTCCTGACATACAAATGATTCAGATATTGTAATATAAAGCAATATCCATGTTTTCTGAAGCGTATCTCCTCATAATAGTCATTTGTGAATATGTTTTGATTTTCCTAGAGATGAAACAGAATCTTTTTGTGCGTAACAGTCAGTCAGATTACGTCAGTGTTGATATTGGAAATCCAAATATTTTCTCACATAGACCATATTCCTAATTATATGACCCATTAATCAAGTATTGCTAATTATTCAAGAATGAAAATAGTTATTATTTGTTGACTGGATCATCCCCAATGAGACAAAACTGTTCTTAAGCCAAAGCTAAGCAATTCTGGGTAGGTTTCCTGGATTGAGCTGCTACTGTACAGTGAGCCTGAACTGTGCTTTTAACAAGACTGTAACACATACTGATTGTTTCACAGTGCATTGGGTTTAATATTCCGACATGTGTTTCATTTCTGCAGTGCACGCGCGTGTCATTGTGGTGAAAAGAGTATGAAACCGGGTGGGTTATTTCGTATGTAATCACTTTATTCGTCCCTTGCCATTCATTAGTTTTGTAATCATTTAGTGTCTGATTAATATTTAATTGGAGTTCAAAAGTATTGCTCTCACTAATTCATTGACAGAGGGTTCTGAAGCATTGGTCCAGAATAGCAGGTTTGTTTACATTTCTTGCAGCAGGTCATTAGACCTTCATGCACAAGCCGTTTACACATCTATTACTGGGTCATTAACATTCTCCCCTTTGCTGGAGGGATCCATTCTCACTCCCTGATTTGCTGTAACATATCTGCACACAAAGTCCACTCTGCCATAACATCTAAATTAGTGTCCAGTTATATAGATTTTGTAACCTGCCTCTGTAATACCTGCTCCCGAGGTCACACAGTCCGTAAGCACACACTGTACCGACGTGGCTGAAAAGCCTCTGCACTAGTTCTAATACAATTTCACGTGCGCATGTTGTGTTCTTTGCAAAGGTCTGTGTTGTTTTAGCAATGCTATAATGACCATGTAGTATAATCATTTCTCAAACACATTCAGGAAACATGTATATAAAAAAACAGCTTCTTCAGGTTAAGTAATTAGTGTGACTTGCCTTTACACTTAGAATAGAATAGCTATTTATTGTCACTCACAATATACATTGGGTCACGAATACACGAGGAATGAAATTCTGTTGCATTTCTTGCCACCAGACTTAAACGATAAATATTGCAGCAGATTATATATGTGCAAATTGTGCACATACTGAACAGTGCCAGATGTGCAGTGTGCATAATGTGGAGAGGGGTGAATAAAATGTGCAATGTCTCTATACGGGGGTTGGCGGGGGGGTTGCTGTGAGTTCCTGAGAGTTCAAGAGCCTGATGACTTGGGGAATTCAACTGTTATAGAACCTGGCTGTCCTGGTCCTGATGCTGAAAACCCAGCATCTGTGGGCAATGTCCTGAATAGATGGAGGAGAAGTTCTGAACAACAGCAGACACACTGCCTTGAGTGTGAAAAGTTCTGTACAGGTAATATTTATTGCAAGGCTAATGTAGTGCATTACATTAGTCGCAAATTGCTTAGGTGTAATTTCATGGAGAGCCAGGGAGACAAGTCACCCGACTGGTTTGACATAAATCATTTGTCCCCCTCGATTAACTCTATCAAGTGTGTGTGTGCCAAACTCAGCCTTTCCACGATTCATGAGCAGAGAACCAGAGACACACACTCTGCAGTCCGTAGTTCAGATGTCACATTCATTTACACTTTTGATAAATTGCAAAGCCCAGCTTCAGACCACAGTAACTTAATTAGGGAGACAGGTTCACTCTGTCTCTTGTTCTGAGACTGAAGCACCGTAACAACTGAAAGATAAGAAAATTAATTCAACTAAATATGGCAACATGTTGGCAACAGCAACAAGTGACACAAATATTAATAGATAGCTGATGTCATTCAGATTAAGAGGCAGGATAAATCCACTTAATGCAATGGTTTCTGTTCCTATAAGTTATGTTTTTATTATTTATTTATACAATTGGGATCAGTTAAGTAAGCAAGTATTTTGTCCTGCTCCCAATGCACTGTTAACAAAGTATTATGACTGTGACAGATTGTTAACAACACGCTGCAATTACTATGGCATTAGCAGCTACCAACAGTTAATCATTTGTACAAAAAACATTGCTGTCCTACAGTTTATCCCAAACCTTTAAACAAATTGTGGCTTAGTTTCTAAATAAAAAAAGAGTCTGAAACACAAACTGAAATGTGTTAACTGCTTTATCAAATTTCCACAAATGTTTTGCAAAAGAAACACAGTGTTCCAAAGTATCTCTCTTTATAACGTTGGCTGTAAAATGGCTGTTTTAAATGTACACATTTTCCTATTGTGGCCTGTCAAAACTAACTGCTGTGCAAAGGGCCCATTTCAAGTACAACAATCTGCACAAGAGCAACATGAGTGACATTAATTGGTAATCAGGGTGTTGTGACATTTCTGTGAGACCAAAGGACCAAAGGTTTTGGGTCAATACTGGTTTGAAAGGAGCTTCATGTTTTCAGAACTGAGCGCATTGTTCCACTTTGTGTATATAAAACGTGGGGAAAACTCTCAACTGTTGAAATTTGCTGTTAAACTACAAGTCCCAGCATTCCTCGGCGTCCTTCACTCTGATTGGTCGACTCAGACTCCAATCCGCTGGCAGAGACACGTCTGCCACTCAGCATCCTTCCGTCATGGCGACTGTATGGGCTAAAGCCTTCGCTAACCTGCCGGTTCCCATTGTTTTCTTCCTGCTGCTGCTATGTTTGCCACCCGGGGGAGGACAGAAAAAGAAGGAGGTAACGCTTTATCTATGAAATAATTTGCAGCGAGTTTTGTTGTGTTGTTTTATTGTGAAAGATGTGTACAGGTTGGATCTGCCGGTGTGTGTCAAACTAGTGAGCGCTAGACAGAATTCACCGGAAGTTGGCCGGGGATAAACTGGGATTACACTCGGTTTGAGGTTTGGAGAACAATAACTGCCTCTAATATAATGTACATGAAAGAACATTTTCTCACAACTGGTATTTGTGATGCGTTGTGTATTTTCTGACTGATTTCTGACTAATTTCTCTTCGACTACTTGCATGACGAATTTATACGTAACCGCGAATAACACTTATTTTGAAAAGTACAGGATGTATTGTGTTTTATTTCTCGGAAGCTTGACAGTAGCATCAGACGATGCTAGCGAGAAGCACACACACACAAAATCACAATAAATGCCAGTTGTTTCATGTGCGTTCACATCTCGGAACAGCCGTATTTCACTACTGCTGTTTTTTTTTTAGAGAAATACGATGTTATGTGGTCAAAACACCGAGGTGACCGTCGGTCTGTTTAAACCGAACAGAAAGCAATGAGGAAGCTAGCCCGGTCTGACGTTGTTGGTCACATGAAATATGTATGCACCTGCTTTGCATTGAAACGACTGAAGCGATTGGAAATGCAATTTCATACAGTAGTAGTGTGGTCTCATGGTATCATGTATAGGTGATAGGTGGGTTTGTTTCAGAAGTTTTACAATAACAAATTCACAATAATAAATGAGATATGTTAATCTGCCAGAGGAAGTGAATGTAGAATTAATGACTTTACTCATGATATTATTGCTTTGATTATTCTTGTATTGCTGTATTTTTTAACACTTAAAGGCACATGTTTTTTTACCATTAGGTTGTATTATCATATTGTATGTTTATATGTGACATGAAGCATCATCTTTGAACCATACAGGTTGGTGATGATCCCTGTGTCTGCATTTACCACCAAAGTTGTGGAAATGGCTGTGTGGAGAAAGAGGCATCATTGCTCTGTTCTCCTTTTCCTCTCTTCTAATTTCTACTTCCAGGTGAATAAATATTCGAATGAACAAGTGATAAGATAATTGTCAAAAGAAGAAGAGATGACTGAGTGGATTAGTATAATAGGAATAATAATGAAAATAAAGACACTCCAGCCCTGCAGTTTGATCTAAAAACAGATTTTTATAGATATCACTCATAAACTGGCCTATGTGTAATGTGATGTGTCACAATATCACTTTGTGTGCCAATAACATTGCCTGCAGGCAAAGGAGATATTATAGGTAAATTATTTTATTTATGAAAAAGTTACGTGTGGCCTTAAGCCTTTGAGAAAATATTCTTACAAGGAAAGGAACGCGGCTCCTTGATTTACAGCTATGATAGATAAAGGGATAAGTATGGAAAATATCTAGCAATTTGTGTCGGTGGATGTGTCCTTTAGAATCTGTGCTAGGTTTGGTGTAAAAAGGTGTGTTTTTTTTGTGGTTGAGAGGCTTGGATATATGTGGATGGAAATGTAACCTGGATGTACGGCAAGTGGAAATACATGTGCAAACCCTTTACATGACTCTTGCCGTGGTGATTGAGGAATCGAAACAGTACTTTCCAGTCAAGCCCATAGGAACGACTTCGGTGGCTTTGGAATTACTACGTTTACGTCTACGTTTGCCAAGTCTTTTAATCAATTCTTTGTGAGGAAAAACGTCTCTCTGCATGATTTAAAAACATGTTGTGTCTCTAAATTACAAGAATGAATTTCCTATTTTTTTATTCTTTTCATCAGTATCAGTGTGCTTATGTCTTTTGCATGGTATATTCCTTGCCATACATGCATAATGAAGCCAGCCATCATAATCAAAGTGATGTTTAGTACTGACGGGCTCCAGGACACCAGGATGTCACCTAACAGAATGAGCATGTCCTTGCTATTATTTTGCTTGTCTAACATTGGAAGGACCCAAAACCTTAAATGGAACTAAATAAACAGTGTGTGCACTGGGTGGGTAACAATGCTATTTACATTAAAACCAAAACAGGATCGCTACCGGCACTGGTAACTAGAATATGTTACTGATACCCTGCAGTACCCTGCTCTTTTGCTAAGTTTTTCCATAAATTGGTTTTAGACATAATAAAAACAATCTCAAATACTGTTTTAGGCTAATGAAAAGCATTTTGGTGAGTTATTTTAGGTGCAGCCAGTTGCTGAGTGTTGGTTAATTGTTGTTAAAATGACTTCTGTACCCAACCAGAATTTAGCGGAGGCTAGAACAGGAATGTAAAAGTCCTAATTGTTTTTTCACGAGTGTATAATTACCCGAGACTGTATTTGTTACCTCTGGATGCCACTAAGTCCTACACTCTGGCCCTTTATTATGGATGGAATTTTCTTGTCTGCAATATTCTGTGTGTGACTCTGTACCAGGTCCACTGTACACACACATACACAGAAAGAGAGAGAGAGAAAGAGACTCACACAGGCATACTTTCAATGAGCCACAGGAGAGATATTGAGGAGTTATAATGTGAGAAATGTACTTATCCAGTTGCCTGCCTGGGGCCATGGCGGAGGAAGTGGAGGAGACAGGGGAAGATCTTATTTAGTTGAAAATGGACAAAATGGTGAAGCAACACTTTGTATTCATCTCACCAGTGTTGGCTCTCCCTCATGGCTCTTCATCTTGCGCAGGCCACCTAATGTTTTAAACTGTAGAGCTGGGTAACTTTGACTAAATGTTATAATGAAGGCCATCCTGGAGTCCTTAAACATTATCATTATTTAAGTCTGACAAGTATTTGTGTGTTTTTAGTGTCCTAAATGCTCCCCAATAGATTACAATTTAGTAAATCATTATAATAATTATGTAACTGCTTTAATGATAAAGAATAACAAATGGAAGAAAAGGTGACTGTTTAACATATCCGTGCCAGACTTAGTTTGGACATAGGAATTGCTGTAGTTTGAATTATGTCTGTTTGCTTCTTTTATAGTTTTACGGCTCATCTAACTGATAGAAACCTAACTGTTTATACCGCCTCCCGTTTGCCACACTTTTATGGGGCAGAATTTAAGACCACCTTCTGTCAAGCAAGGATTTTGCCCTTGGTGGCTAATTTATGGCCATTTTCAAAATACAAGCCCTCTAGTAATTTAATTTTTTTTTTGTATTATTATAAAACCATAATGTTGATTCACAATTTCTTTTTTAGTCTCCAGAATATGATAGGACCAAAACCATTACCTTTTATTTTTTTGGTTTGATATAAGAAGGCTGTAAAACTTTTAGATGAGAGAGCAATGGAAATCGTATCTTCAGAAAATCAGTTAGCAGACACTGATCAATCAAGGGTGGGCACGGTCACACACTGGCTCCACCAGGGCAAAGTTGTTGGCTCGGTAATGTTGAACTTGAGTTTGCAGTGGGATTTTAGATCAGCATATTGCAATACAACACTTTGCATCTAAAGTGTGCTGTATCATGCTGATGGGAAATTGTATTACTGTCATAGCAGGACCCCAGAGAACAGTTAGTGACATATTTTTGCCACTATTGGTATTATTTATTCCTTGGGAAGCTTAATGTGTAAGACAGCTACAGATTTAATTTTTCCCTCATTTTCTGTACTTTCTGTACTGCGAAGTTTAGTATTGAATGTGTGACAAAAGGTAAGAAAAAAAGAGAGGATGAAATTAAAAGAAACAAAAAAATAATTTAGGGCAGCAGTGCTGGGCCCCAGTCTTTTTAAATCCTACTATATGCCCCTCAGGGAATGGAAGAAATAGTCATAGAGAGAAAAATAATATGTCCCTTCAATACTGCCTCGTTCATCACCCCAGCTCTGCTAGATATTATATCTAGCTTGTGTTGTGCCTCTGTCTTAAGGCTGACTACAGCACAAAGAAAGAACCAATGTAAGCACTTCCTATACCTAGGCATATAGAGTCTGGGGAAGTAAAGAGAGAAGAAAGTCCTAGGCAGTGAGTCCGAGTCAAGGAGAATTATATGTCTAGAGAGTTATATATCTACAGAGAGATAGAGATTGCAAAGTAGTGGGCTTGCCACCACACCCAGGGACCAGTCTAATAAGAGGATCAGAATAATAACAGCCTGCTACCTCTGCACATAGAGCTACAATAAAGTACTGGGTTGGGCCTTCAGGGAATAACCCAAGCTACTTGCTGAGTTTAGGCTGGAGCTCAGGAAGCTAAACACTATGTAAGAACTACTGACTCTGACTCTTTTCTATCTGGCCTGTTCATCAGAAAATAAACCCAAAACATACAGACAAGCACTATCCAAGAAAACAAAGTGTTTCTCCATTAGTGTGCTTCATAAATGCATAAGGTGTCTTTTTTGTGTAGACATCTGTTACTTGTTACTGATTGTTTGATTGGTTTGTTTATTTAAGTATGCTCTCAATAGTGCCAAGCCCATTACAAGACATCAACGAAAACAGATACAAAGATGATCACTTAGCATCTCACAATATACACGTTCACATAGTGTACTAGTAAATGGTCTGTATTTATATAGTGCTTTTCTTGTCTTGATGGCCACTCAGCGCTGCCTTACATTAAAGTTTTGCCATTCATCCATTCACACCCATTCATACAGAGCATCTATGCACATTTTCTATCACACATCTTTCATACCCATTCACACACTGCCTGCAAAGCCATCTGGAGTAGTGTGGGGTTAAGTGTCTTGCGCAAGGACAAATAGTAGACTAGCGGAGCTGGGAATTGAACCCACAACCTTCAAGTTGAAAGACCACTCACTCCCCTTAATAACTGAAATGTGATTATACGATAAAAATAAATTTACACATTTTCTGAAGTCCTGCAAATACAGTTTGTCTCTCTTAAGACTGAGTAGAGTTGGTGTTTTCTTTTTTTTCCACTTGATTTATTTGTGGCCACTGCCACAGTATTGTCCTTTAAAAAAAACTCTCTCCACTCTCCCCACACTGACACACAAATATCAAAAATGGACCCATCTACAGTTAGACCTGGTAAAAATGAATATTTTGTATGTTTTTATGTTATATAGAGAGATGCAAGATGAGATCTGATGACATGTGGTTATTGGATATATACGATATTGGACTTTTTGCCAGTATATCAGGAGTGCTTGGACTGATCACCGAAATGATACATATACTTCTTCTGTAGTGAAATGAACATAATATTTTTGCATACTAGCTAATATAGATGTACATTTTCTTCTTTGTGCAGAATAAATGATAATAGATTTAGAGGGCACAAACATAGAAGTTTATTGCAGCCTTTTCAGCCTATTGCTTCAGTCATCTTGGCGTGTTTGCCGATATCAGATAATACATTTTGAAGCCGATATCGGCCAATGCTGATAATATCGTGCTTTCATATAATGTGAACTTGTGTACTTGGAGCTGTTGACTTGTAGTGGAATCTTTCTCAAGAAGAATGCCAAAAAGTAATCTAAAATAGGCCTTTGTTTTGGCAACTGCATGATCACTTTTATTGGCCAGTGGATTTCAGGAATTTAGCTTCAAACGTTCTATTCAACATCAGCAATGTAAGCCTCTGTATCCTTTGCACTATACAACATGTGGAAAAAACAGGACGAGATCCAGCGAGATACCAGCCATGGTTAGCTCTGGCCTTGCCAACAGCAATGTTCTTCTTATGAACCCCACTTGAAGCAAACCCTTACAGATGTGATGATACATCTGGTCCTCAATCAGATGGTCTGTATGACATGCACAATTGTCATATAGACAATTGTCATATATGACTGCAAAAGGACTCCCAAATGACTGACTTCTGTGTCCACACTCGTCTGCTTTCTCAGCCAATTAGTTCCTCCAAGAAACATCATCGCCATACACAAGGCTATTGTAGCCTGCTCTCATTTGTTTTTCCCTGATGGGGCTACAAGCATCCCTCTCTATAAGAACTGTGTCATCTTTTCCAACAGTGTTTCCTCTCCTAACCCCTAAAGATGTCTTTGTAGCACTCTTGTAAAACTGTCAACACTTTACAAGGTTTAGCAGCTGTACTCACTCATGATCTCGCACTGTGCCGTAGCTTTTTCGGAAAGGAAACGGAAGTAGAGTTTTTTCATCGCATTTTCATCCACTGCTGTGTAGACTGGGGTTGACATAAAATTGTATACTGTGTGTGCACCTGCATTTATGTTTAAGTTCATGGCATCTTCCCAATACCAGATACAACTCAGGTCTAAATTAGTGTGGCTCGGCCCACATTTTTCTGTTAGAACCCGACTGAGCCCGAGACAATATTGACAATATTCAGGCGACGTGTGTTTTTAGTCCAAGCCTGAACCTAACCTAATATGCATTCTGTAGTTTTTGTTGAAGTTAGATGAAGCTGAAGCGTAGTCCGAACTGTCACACAGGTGGTTGTAGCTTTTATCTATAGCAATCGGTCAGGTTTGGTTCCAACAGGCTCTGGTCGGGTATCCATGCTCTAGTCTGAATTAGGCTGAGAGCTGCCAAATACAGATATCTAGGTTTTTAACTTTACATTTCTGTCTGTCTGCCGCTGCACTCAAACTGTTTTTCCACTGTCAGCACTCCCATTGAGATGACATATTCTCCTGTCATCGCTCTTTACCTTTTTTTTTTCTCCTTCGTATCTACTTCATCAATGTCTTTTTTAATTTCTGCTTGTATTTATGTCTTTTTTCTCAAATCGATGGTTTCCTTTGGTTTCCCTCTTTCGTGCCTGCATGCCAGAGTGAGCCAAAGCTCCGTCTCTGTCGCTCCCTTTTCCCTCGAAAATAAATGAGAATGTTTCAAGGGTTCAAGAGAGATGAATATTATATCCAACTTTTTTCCCCCAGTGTGTTGCCAGTATAGCCCAAACTGCAGCTAAAAAGCAGCCATAATGGTGCCATATTTTGCTCAGTGAAATGTTTCAATGTTCTCCGAGTGAATTCAGTGGCGATTTGTTTGGATCTCGCTCATTAGCTGTAGTCATCTGAATTATTGATGCAGTAGTGTCAGGCCTGCTTTCCTGGTGACTGATGGCTCATGTTCTCAAGTCATTTTCCTCCTCTGTTATTTCTCCCTCTCCCCCTCCCCTTTTCCTCCCCTTTCCTACACCTCTATAACTAATTTTCTGGGGGGGCTAAAGGATTTATATCTCCCACTCTCAGTCTCCTTATGCTCCCATTTCCCTTCCTGTGTCACCCATTCAGTATTTTTCCCTTTGATCACTCTTCTCTCCCCTTAAACATTTCTGTTTTAATGTGGTGTCTAATTTCTCTCGTTCTCTTTTCCCCATTGCCTATTCCATCAGTCTCTTCATGCTAACTCTGTTGCCTTTTTCGTGACATTTCTGAAGCTAATTTCTGGGCTAGCCCTGTTAAATATGAGAGGAGTGCAGGGTCCGTGTCTGTGTTGTTGTTACCAGTCATTTATCTGCCATTCATCAGAAGTATAGCGATACTCTCCTTCTGTAATGGATCTCTCTATTTGCCGATTCAGTCAGTCATGCAAGATTTCACTCCGTCATTCAATAAGACAGGTATTCAAACTGCCAGTCACTCATTCATTTAAAGCACAATCTGTTTTTGCCATTCAGTCACATCAGACACTGACTGACAAAAAAGTGTTGGCTGTTCTTTACAACAGTAGTAAGTCAAACAAATATCCGATCAGCCTTTTTTCATCCAGGGTTTTTTTTTTTTTATATATAAACTGGATTAGTTAGGACTCTTTGTTACATTCTCATGCCAGTGTTTCCATAGTTTTTGACTTGTAACATTCACCTCTAAATCAAGATTTCAGAGGGACCAACTTCTTTGCAGGTGGGTCAATGGTGCTGTTGCTTCATGGCAAGAAGTTTCAGTTTGAATTTGAATGGAGCCTTTCTGTTTGGAGTTTGCATGTTCCAGTCATGGGTGCCTGAGTTTACTTTCAGTACTAAAATATTCTTTCACAGTCCAAAGACATGCACATTGGGGATATTAGTTATTTGGAGACTTGAAATAGACAAGTGAATTTAATTGCGAGTGTGAGCGGTTGTCTGAATTCTGGTCCTGTGATTGGCTGGTGACCTGTCCCGAGATTGGCTCCAGCACTTGTGGTAGTTATTGAACTACTTGCATGTTTTTCTGTGTAATTCTGACCAGGTAAAAAGAAGTGCTCAAAAACAAATATGAATGCCCCACACAAGCCAAAGCCAGCCATTTAACTTTATTACAACCACATTTGATGGATAGTGTTATTTTGTCATTGTACATTATTTTGACTGCAGAACACAGCGCTGCTCTTCTGATCATTCATCCCTGTCTGTCTTCATCACTCCTTATCTCCAGAGGGAAATGTTGCCGTAAGAGTACTCTCCTTTCTCCCCTCTCTCCTTAGCTTTCTTTTCTCTGTCACTTCTCTTCTTGTCCCATTTTCATCTTCCTTCCACGTGCCTCAACTTTCTCCCATCCTTTTCCATTGCTCTTCTCCATTCCTCCATTCCGTTCCATTTTCCTCCCTCCTGTGATTCCCTCACACCCATCCACTTCCCACAGTGCCAGACCTTGCTGTATGGCTGATATGAAGTGCCATATTATTTGTGTATGTGTGTGTGTGTGTGTGTGAATCTGGCTTGTGGCTGATAAGATGTCACATTCTTATCCTCTGAGACAGACCTGTGTCAACATGACGGTTCACAGACCTCACACACACGTTGTACATACACATACACATGAATACGTATGCGCTCACATAGACACGATCTTCCTGACTGTTGTTATTGTGTGTTTGTTCATGTCACAGATATCTGATTAGTGCCTCTTATTAAACTCAGTCTTTCTGCTTCACTGGCAGAAAGCACATAAACACTCTACACAGCGCCAAAGACGATGCATATGTTTGTGTGTGAGTTGTCATTAGACTGCATCACTTAAAACAGAGGCCCAGTACAGATTAGAAGGATGTCCAGAGACTGCCAGAAGTAGTCCTTGTTAGATTAATCAAAGGGTGTGTGATTTTTAGGCCGTCCAAAATTATTTTTCAAACTGTTTTTTGATCAATTTAACAACTAATCTATTGATTAGCAATTATATTACTCAATTAATATAACTTGGGCTGCAACTAATGACTAATTTGTCGGTTTGACAATGACAAACGTGGCCTGAAACATTTCTATTATCGTAATACTATTATAGAAACAACGTAGAAAGCTTGCACTCACAAGTTTAAGTCTGTGTGTCAGGGGTTATCACAAGCCATTTAACTAATTTAATATCTTACAACTGAAATCTCTGTGTTCCAACCCACAGACTATCTAGCTAACATTAGATGGAGAAGTGTCGCAGGCCAAGTCGATAAACGCGAGTTTGAACATGAGCATTCATGCTCCCATATTTTCAAAGGTCTCTTTCTTCTGTTTTATTTTGTCTCTTATTCTCTCTCTCTCCATTGCACCATCATTCATAGATTTTTCTTCATTAGTGAATGCAGTCATAGCAGACAATTAAAGGGTTTATCGCAAGCCATTTAACTAATTTAATATCTTACAACTGAAATATCTCTGTGTTCCAACCCACAGACTGTTTAGCTAACATTAGATGGAGAGGAGATCTCCTTTTAAGGGGATCGCACCACTTACTATGGTTTTTGAGCCAGAGGCTGGGGAGGTAGCATGAGGTTTATTCGGATTAACGCTAGTATGAATGTGAGCATTCATGGTCCCATATTTTCGAAAGTTTCTTAGGTTTTATTTTGTCTCCTATTCTCTCTCTTGTTACACCGTCGTTCATAGATTTTTCTTCATTAGTGAATGCAGTCATAGCAGACAATTAAAGTGATACTGCCTCCAGCACTTCCTGTAGTTTTATCTCATCCACGTAGTTGAGTATATCGACTTATCTCTGCAGCCCTAGCAATTTTACCACAAACTCAACCCGCATCTTTTTTTTTTATTATCATCACACAATCATGATACAGTTGACTATCCAGACTCAGACCAGTCAATAGCGTCAGTAGCTTCATCAATATTTTCAGCTATCTGCTGCTTCAATGTATTTTTTATGGACTGCTCTTATAGATTTGTGATTAGTGCTCTATGTTTCGGGACCATTTGTCTTATAGATTAGTGTCCTGACCTAAGTGAAACAGTCTTGGAAAGTTGCTTTGGTTGCTTTATATATTTGCTATACTTTCTCCGAACGTGTTGCCCAGAAAGTTTGTCGAAAACTTTTCTTTAATGTCTTACTGTGCAGTCCTCCTCATCCACTGTGCAGCATCAGCATCGATTTTCAAACATGTTGTCCTATGAGAGGGACATGCGAAATACTGTAATATGGTCTATCATCACAGCCGTCTGATGATTTCTGTTTGTCACTGTGACCTTTCTAGCCCTTATCTTGCTCAGTCTAAGAGGCACACTGGAGAGACTTTGGTGCAGTATTATTGATGCAATAGGAGAAGGGTTTTGAGAGGTGGTGGGAGGGCGGGCGGGGTGTGGTTGGGGAGGGCATCTCCAGTCTCTTGGCTTTGGTGGGTATTGACTTACAAAATTTTTATCTGGAAGTAAAAGTCGTGAGTGACAAAGTTAGGAAAGTGCCCTCCCTCTTTCATCTGGTTGCATTGAGATTTGGTAGTAATTACAATTCTGTCAAGTTTGCCTGTCTGACAGTTATGGCTCCAAAATATGCACACACGTAATGCACATGGACATACACGGCAATACTGCAGTATAATGTGATGAACTGAAGCAGTTTAGCATAAAGCTGTAGTCAGGATAAATGCTATATACTATTTGTCAGTCCTGGTGTCTTTCTCTCTCCTTAGTTTATTTTTTTTTTTCCACTTTCAGTCCTGCTCTTTTTCATTACCTTTGTTTTTCTCTCTTGGACGTCAATAGAATGATTGCAAACAGGTTGGTTTTGTGGACTGTTGAAGAATACAACAATGAACAATAGCTGTCTCTTCCTTCAGTGGGAATCCGTGTTTTTGTGTAGATGTTGACACAGTTAAAAGTGTTACTGCTGGAATGCAGTGAAAGCTTATCCCGGCTAACTGTTATCTTCACTGAAATGAACAAGGAGAGAACTTTAAAGGATGACTGTTTTGAACTACGCCTGACAGATCATGTCTTTAATGAGGAGCTTGATTTGTGATGATTGTTGCACCCCATTTTTCAACTGAGCAACTGGTGGTCTCTCCCCTTTCCAGCTGTTCAGATTATTGACCAGACAATTAGTCTCAACAGCCGAGCTCAGAGCGCGGCATGATTAGTGCAGCTAGTTCAGCTTCTCCCTTGTGAGACACCACTTTGCAGTTGGCTGTAATAGACAGCTGTAGCCTGCTGGACTAGAAGAAGTCACTGTGAGGCTGCACTCGGTGTGTTTAGACGGGGAGTCAAGCTTTAATGCACACACTTTCCCCAGGCATTAACGCAAGAACGGTCTAATTGCTGGCTCTGCACCGGCTTTTTCATGTCTAACTGCTTCATCAAACGAAGGTTTGATAAAATTTCGGTGCAAGTGTCTATGTATGTTGTCAGAAGATGTCATGTTGTACAGTGCCTCCTCTTGGCTGTCAGTTTATACAGTGAGTATGAACAAAGATCTGAACAAATGCAACACGGAATCTGTAGAGACAGCATTCATATCCAGTAGCAGCAGTCTTCATGTTACCCTTTATTTTCAATTTTGCAATTTATTGATCATGAAAAAGAAAATAGCAGATGGGCACTCACTGTTTTTGGCAGCCTGTTTACCCCAGGTATAATTCTATTTTAAGAAAAAGTATGAATAATATGTATTTCCATACTGAATACTTACTTCGTGAGTCACTCAGCCATCGCACTCAGTCACAGAGGCCTAAAGCTTTGCCACCAGCAGTTTTTAAATAAAAAAACACAAGTGGGTAAGGTATTTTTAAAAATGAAGAAAAAAAAGGGAACGGCAAACCAGACAGTATCTAAAATAAAGACACAGACAAACTATAAATGGCTTAGTGTCCTCATGCTGCACCTTTATACCGTAATGTTATATTGTGTTGTAGATATAGCTAATCCTACAAACTGCACTCGGTTACCAGCAGTTGGCAGTATTTCCTTCAGTAAAATGTCTATTTTGAGGTAATCCTTGTGGGCATGTAGTGGTAGTTTTGAACAGTTAAGTAATTTATACTTATTTTTGGAGATTCCTCTCGGCTAAAGCAGAGTTTATTTCTTGTGTAGTAAGTCTAGGGAGACTAAATGCTCTCCTAAGCAGAAGCAAATACCAAATATGAATGGCTTATAGGGCTAATTAGGAGCACATTTAGCTTAGTTATTGGGCATTAATTCTAGTATTAGCTTCAAAAGAATTATTAGCAGTAGCGTATTGGCCAGTTATGCATTGCCTGCGTGTGCGCATCACATGCTTGGCCCTGACCTTGACCATTAAAATTGATCACCGTAGGCAGATTGACACAGTTTGCATTCTGGCAAGTGCATAAAGTTAAAAGACAGAGAGAGAGGAGTAAATGCAGGGTTTACAGCTAAAGGTTACACAGAGAGAAATAGATGGTACTTCTGGGACGAGGTTCAACTGATCTGATAGTCAGACAGACTCGCAACTTCTTGACCTTTAGTAAGTCTAAACCCTTTATGTCGACTCTTCCACATTTCCTTTGTCTCTTGCTTTATCTTTTCCTAATACCGATACCTGTTGCCACTTCACTGCAGGCAGCGTGATTGGATTCAGTGCAGTCTTTCCCTTGTACCTCGAAAGAATGGCCATCAAACACATTCTTTTACATTAATGTTTATATTGGTGTCATAGTTGAACATTAGTAAATGGAATCAGTTTGTGTTTGTGATGAGTCTTTAAAAGGAATGAGGTGGTCTGATGTTTGCAGTTTACTATAGTTGTTTTTGTTACTGTTACAAAGGCACAGAATACACATGTTCCATATAATAGACCTACAGTAAAAGCAGAATTAATGTTGCTTTAACATTTGGCGTAGTGTCTGCTGTGTCTGCCTTCGCTGGTTGCAGTCTTTCTGACAAAACACCCACAACACAGAGAACAGCCTTGTCCCAAGTGCTTTGGTTGGATCGTGTAGTGTTTGATTTGACTGGCTAGTGCCTGTTCCGTAATGATCCTTGATTTGCCGGTGCCTGTGCTGCATTCCATTTGGGAGGTTGAACATTGATCAAATTCTTCCACATGAAGTGTGAGCAAAGCATTACAATAAGCAGCGTTTCAGTTGTTGCTGCCACCACATACTATTTTCTAAGGTTGCTAAAAGATATCACACCTTTCCCAATAAAATCTTAAACTTGAACTAGCTGAGGCAGTGCTTTATTAATCATTAACTGAAGGTGAATATTGGTATTAACTGATTCTAACTTGGCTAAGAGCAAAACCTGACCTGAGAAATGCTGTCTTATTGTTGGTGAATATTAGGGCTTGGTAATTTACGTTTATATAAAAAGGGTTTAGAGGGATTCTTCTGTACAACAAGGTTTGCCTCCTTTTCTTTCTCTCTGACGTTTAATTAAACTGTAAGTGCATCCACTGCTGACCTGTGTTACTAAAATTACTAAGCAAGCGGAATGCAAAATTTAGACTCTTTCAGCCTGAATCATTTGATCACATAACACACGCACATGAATATTTGAAGCATAGCACTTACTGCAGGGAGATAAACACTTTGCACACTTGCAGCTATGGTGAGAGCGCAACCCCAGACGTGTTATCTGGAATTCATATGATTACTCAAGCAATTTTGAATAATTCGGTTGCCTTTTTTTCCCCCACTTTAACGTAAGTACACTTCAGAGTGAGAGGAAGAGTGAGCTATGGTGAAGGTACAAGGAATTGAAAGACATGATGACAAAATGTTGCCCCACATTGCGACGAAGCAGCCATGTGTCAGGGAGATGGAGGAGCCCTCACATTCACTTTTTGTTCCTATCAAATTCAAAAGAATGGTTATTTACTGCAACTGACACATCTCTGTATCTCAATTTATGTCTTCTGTTTTTGGGTGACTCAGCATTCAGACTAGTTTGAAGTTTTCTATATTTCTTTATTTGTGCAGTACCTCCCTCACAGTAAAGGGCAGAAATGTTGTCCTTGACTGTTTGTTATTGCTTGAATTAGAAAATTAAACAGAGATTTACTGTCACCCGGTGGATAGTTGAGTCACTTAACCTTGAGTCCATGTCCAGTCTGATGTCCCCTGTGTCCAAACTCTTTGAGGGAGCGTCAGAGTCAAGTCCCCATTAACTGAGTCTGAGTCATCCCTGTTGAATTTGATGTAAAATCAGTGAGGACAGAGTGCCTGAGTCGTGGCATCTCTTGAAATTCTGGACTCGTGTTCAATTTTAATCTGAGTGGGCGCTTAATCTTTATTTAGCTTGTTTTTAATATAAATTATTTTTTTTTTAAATGTATTGTACAAACCACAAGGAGACTTTCCATGGCTTGCCGAGTTTCTGGTTTTGCCTTGGTAATGTCGTAGTGTTACGTAATTGTAAGTAATGATTTGGTTGTATCAAATAATATATATTTTCCCTAGTAACTTCTTTCAAACTCTAGTAAGTAATGACTCAATACTTATATGATTTGTATGGCCACTTTTCTGCTCAAAATATTTGTTAAATTGTGCTTTATCAGCTTAAATAATAATAATAATAAATAATAATAATCAATATGATTCAATGTTGGCTGGCCTAAAAAAGTATGTATTTTTATGTATTTATATTTATATTTGTTTCTTTTTTACTTTCTATTTCTTTTTCTTGCTTAGTTTTATTTTCCCCCTTTCCTCATCCCTCATTTTTCTTTTAATTTGATTTTCCTCTCCCCCCTTTTGCATTATTGCAGGGAACAGAATAGTGACCATGCTTCCTGAATACTTGTGCCGCCTCCGTTTTTACTGTAGGACTGGCCTCTTGCCCTTGTGTGTCTGTCTCCAGTTTTTATTGGGATGCCTTTATAACAAAATCATACTCTACTGATGCCCCATAAACCCATTTGGAGCTCTGTGCTTTCCCCAGAGAAAATGATATCTGCAAACACAAGGAAAAGAAAAATAAAGGGGGAAGAAGGGGGGGCGGGTGGAGGTCAAGTAGAGTGACTAAACAATTAGCTTCAGCAGTGTGCTCCTTTTTTTTGTGACAAATAAACTGGAAGTAAAATAAATCACACTCACTTCAAATGACTGTGCCAACTGCTGTGGCTGTAGTTTAGCCACACCTTACAATGCATTGTTCAAATATTCTTGCATAACACACCCGGACTGGGGAGGTGAAGGAACGATTCTGCATTCATTTCCTCCGTAATAAATATCTCGCTGAAGCTGAAAAAATAGAAATAAATAAAAAGGTGAATTAGAAATTTGATCTTTTGAGAAAACAAGAAACAGAGACTGAAAATAGATACAAATATGGAATATTGCTGTCTATCCGTTTCAATGACAATGAAACAGAGAGCAACTTTTTTTTTGTATTTTTCTTTGTTAATGTACCCCTCCCCCCCGCCCGCCACATACACCCACACACAGAATTAAACTCAGGCATCTACACCCAGTACGTTCCACCACTTTATCAAATTCACATTTTATTCCCGTATCTTCTCCTTTAACTGATATTTATATTGTCAGGAAAGTTTACTTGTTGAAACTCACAGACACCCTGAACCAAAATACACTTAAGACTTAGATGGGCTCCCCAGGGGAAAAGAAATGACAGAAGATTCAAAATGTCACAACCTGTGCTCGGGAAGTTTAGGCAGACGCTGTAATCTGTAGGCAAAAATAAATAAATAACTTAAAATCAGACAAATCTTTAGATGCTGTTTGAGCATCATGGAGCGACACCATAACTGTCACTAATCGGGGGCAAATAAAAATACTATCTCCTGAGGTGTGACAGACTGAAAGACGCATGGACAAAGGCAGGGGAAGAAAAGCACAAATACTGTAATTGTTATTAGGCAGATAAGCTGACAAATCCCGCTTCTCCCTTCAAATCACACGTCATAGTATTTCTGGGTTTTGCAGATTATAGGCTGACAAATGTGGAACTGACAAAAATAAGGTGAGCGATGGAAAGAGTAACACTGACTGACAAACTGAGTCACAGACACACAATTTGTGATAGTATGTTTGTATCTTTGTTTTAAGTGTTCTCTTTCTCCCTGTAGTCACAGGATTTCACTTACTGGCTACAAAGGTGTGTGTGTGTGCGCGCTGCACATCCTTGCACTCATGGTTGTAATTGCTCTTTGTGTTTTGTGTTCCTATTGCTCACTTGTCAATCTTCATCACTGCCCTGAGTTCCTCATATCCCCTTCTTCTTTGGTCCCTTTTTTTTTGTTGCAGGCATGTACTTCCTGTCTTCACCTCTATTTGCTTTCTGCTTAATTAAATCCTCAGGTCCTCCTCTCGGCACCTTCTTCCCTGGCATTTGTTATTTAATTCTCCCCTTCTGTTCCTTTCAAAAAATATTAAAGTAAAATAAAAAAAAAAGAACCGCCCAAATTCGGAGTATTTTTGCTTTCTCTCTACCCATCTCATTTGTTCTGCTTCCCTGAACTTCCTGCCTGTGTGCGTTTTAATTATTTTCTGTTCAACTCAACACAGAAAGCCCCTAAATCATCATAAGGATGCTATGATTACTAGAAATAGACTAGCAAGTTTGTGTTAGCTCTTACAAAGGGCAGTGTGCTTGTGTGTGTGTGTGTGTGAGTGAGAGAGAGTGGGAGTTGATAGTGGTTGAGTCTTTGTTCTCTGTTGTACGCAGCCAATTTCAACTAATCCCTCTTTCAATGGGTGAATTGAAGAACGTCTATAGGAGCCTGATGGCCAAAGTGAAGACCCATTCACTTACAATAGACCTCTGTGTATACCACTCAGAGCAAAGGATTGTAGCTGAACAAATACAAGCTCTTCATGATGAGATCAAACCCTTGGCTGACTGGGGAGATGCAGCTTGTTCCCGGTAGGCACTTAAAAGTAGCCTTTGTTGTGTACGGGTTATGGTTTATGTTGTGTCCTCACTACCAGTGCACAAAAACATATTGGTAAATATGTACAATTTAGCCCTGAAAAGCATTTCTCTGATGGTACTTAAAGAGGAAAACAGGGGTTAGTTTGCTCAGCAGTACACTTGTTTTTCGTTCATGATATTTAGATAATGTCTCTAGATAATTATGGAACTCATTTACAAAATCAAAATTATGCCATAACATAGATTAATAACATCTCTGCAGTGTGGAGCTCACGGTTCAAACTGGGAGGTCAAGCACTCCTACTCACAACAGCTCTACTTTTGAGAGAAGTGTGTGTGGCTCCGCTGCCATAGAATAAATCCCATCATCTTTGCGTCGCTGCCGTCACATATTTTCATCTTGTTCTCCTTCCTCATAATAAACTCATGCAAGACATGTAAGGGTCAGGTTACTGTTGCTTTTCTTTTCTGGGCCGACATGGTTCAATGGTTTTATGGTTTGAGTTTACATGTTTTTTGGGACAGATATGTCAGTAATAAAAATACATAAAATAAACTGTCTACTGGCATATACAGTGCTCGTCAGTCAAGATACTCAACCAGCCACCAGAGTGACTCCTTTACCTTCTGAATCTCTGAGTGACTAACATCAACTCACCTATTTCCTGATTGGCTCACAAAATACCATAATTAACTGGCTGACTGGTTACCAAGTTGTAGGAGCTGACCTTTGGTTGTGTGGCCATCTTGCAGACTGACGTATGCCTGAATAACTGCAGTAACTTACCATCCTCTCTCATAACTTTTAACTTTACACTCATTCTCCGTCTGCCTTTTCTCTTCTGAACACTTTCTTAGTTTTCTCTTGCTCGCCTCAGAGTGCTTTATCCGCTTTATGTCCTTTACAATGCTTTTCTGTTAACGTCATTTTGATTGTGTTTAATGTATTCATTCATTTTCTACCACTTTAACCTCCACATAAGTTTGCAGGTGAGTGAAACTAATCCCAACTGAGTTATGGCGTGTTTCCATCAGCTCTACTCGCCTCACCTCGGCACGGTTAACTTACATTTCCACTAGCATAGTACCTGGTATCAGATACTAAAAAAAGTACCTGGTACCAGCTACTTTTTTTTAGTGCCTGCTTTGGTTCCAAGCGTGCTGATTAGGTGCTATGCGTGACCTCGCCAGACTGCCGGCCACTGATTAGTCAGAGTGTTGCCAAAAATCAAGCCGAACAATGCCAAACTGTAGATCAGTTAAAAATACTTAACAATCCTAAAAACATGGGTTAATCTCCAGCAATTACCAGGGAAATGTGAACAAATATTTTTAATAAACCAATTCTAGTGATTCAGTAAAGCAGTTGTTTTCAGTTCACTGAAAACAACTGCTTTACAAGTCGCTAGTCTCGTTTGTGTGTGTATGTGTGTGTATGTGTCGCATGTAAAACTAAGTCACATCAGTTTCATACAGCTGTGCAGTGATGACTCCACCCATGTTGAGTAAGCACTTTTTTGCCTTACTTTACTTTTTTGTGCCGTGAGGCGAGGTGAGCCGGGACCATAGTGGAAAAGGGCCATTAGGGCGAGAGGCCTGGACAGGTCACCAGTCCATTACAGGGCCAACATACAGAGATGAACAACCATTCAGTGACCATTCAGTTGAACAGGAATCTGAACCCAGCGGCAAACAACGCTAGCCACTGCACCACTGATAACCTTGTATGGCAGGAAATGCAAAGAAAGTAAACTGCGGAAATTGAATCCAAAAATAAGTCAAATGATGAAAAGTGCAAATGGGGAGCCAGAGAGAAATTTCCATTACAATTCATTGCTACTAATGCAGTCTACTGCCTACTCTGTGACCTCCGTGACCTCTGTGTGTGTGTGAGATGGGTCATGACATTCATAGTGTGAGTAACAGAAAACCAGATAGATAAGCAGGATTCAGAGCCATTGTGCATCTTACTAACTCCCTCACACACACACACAGAAGTACACACTCTAGATGTGATTCATTTTAGTGCCCTCTGTGCTCAGTGGGGTAGAAAATAAATGCTTTAATGGTCCTAAGCTCTTTGGAGAGCTTATGTATTGCACATGTTTGTGTATGTGGATCAGATAAAGTAGGGAGTCATAACGCTGATTTGTGGGAATCACTTAAAGGTCTAACGCAAAATACTCGTATAGCTCTGTGCAGGAATGTCTCATAGGGTTTTTAACAACTCTGTAGATTACGGGCATCATTTTGTCATAATGCAGGTAATGTAACCCCTCAGATTGTGGTGATACATACTCCAATAGGGTCATACGTATCTTGGTGAACCAGGTCTTTTTTTGCTGATGGCAGGTATTTTATTTATAATTACCTATTTTTATAAGGTCATATTTTAGTACAAAGTCACCCTTTTTTCTTGTCTCCTTCTTCTACCACCTCAGCACTTTCCTCTTGTTTACTATGTTTTAATGGTAAACTCAGCATAGTGAAAGTGTTTTCCCTGGCTTCCTGGAGGGCTTAAAAAGACTTACTGTATAGCGAATAGCTTTGGACTCTTAACGTTTTTCATCCTCCCATAGCCATCTAACAATGGACCGGCATTTGGCGGCTTACCAAAATATTTTTTCAGTTGGATGTCATGTTGACAGCTCATATTCCCAGAGGCTGGTAGTCTGATGACTGAGTATTCCGTACTGATTCTGTTTCTCCCTCACTCTTCTTCTACAATTATTTTCTCTGGCAGTTAACATATTGCAGATCCCTGTGTTTTTGAGCTCATCATCTGTGACTAAGGTAATTATTGCCTGTTGGCTCACACTTCCCCGCGGTTCATTCCTGCACTAATGACGTCAAGACAGGCTGAAGGCTCATTTTCAATCATTTACTTCCACTGTGACATCAGCCCTTTGGTACTTCTGCATGTCTAACTGGACTAACAACACACTTAGTTCTGTGGCAGTAACCATGTTTGTAGTCGAGCTGCGAAACTTTGGATTTGACTTTTTTCCTGCCATCTATTTTTGAAAAATGCTGCCACACTGCTGCTGTCTTTGACATGGATGTTAGAGAAGGACTGACTACAGCCTAAAATGAACAGCTCAAAATGAAACAAAACCACCGGACGTTAAAGAACATGGATGATTGGGAGTCTACAGCCCTACCCGGTTGACAGTTCAAGGGAAACGTAAATTACGGTGATCGTCATTGATGTTGAAGTGTGTGCATGCAAAGCCTTACTGTATTTCCAGACACATTATGACAAAGTTTCTGTCATTGGGAGTTTAACATGCTTTTATTGTAACGTGTAAGCCTTCTGTGGAGTAGAAATGATGGAAAGTTAATCAGAAAGTTGAAGATCTAATGCTACAGGTCTGGAATAATGTCCACTCCAACTATTTCCATACTTGTGAAAAGCACCTGGTGTTGTAAGGGTCAGATACATTCAGTCTTTCAGGTTCTGTGATATACTGTATTGTTGATCTCTGTGGGAGTGTGCAATTGTTTGCCAGCCAACAAGGCACTGTGAGCAAACCGAGTCATGTGACATCTGGAGTGCAATAGTTGGGCCAATATGGTATTCTCTCCAGAGTGGTAGAGAACTCTGAGCATAGTTTATTTATTTATTTATTTATTTATTGTAACCACTATTGTGGTGCCTGAATCTTAAAGTGGATGGGGAAACCCGTAAAACATGCACATGTTCCACTATATTATCACCACAACAAACTTAGCTTTTGCTGGATCATCACCATTTAAAATGTAAAATGTTGCTTCATCAGATCCGCTATACAAATAAATTTGCCTATTTCAAACATGGGTTTGTGTGCTCTCTGCTGTTGGTGCTTGTCAAACATAGTTTGTGAGAGAAGGAAGCACCACCTAGTGGTTACTGTGACATCACTGGTCATCTATCACCATTCAAGGATGGATGATAACCGAGTCCTAGTGTTGTCTCTAAAGAGTTTGCAGCTCATTAGACTTGTTAAACTGTATTAGTGAGGCAGTATATTTTAAGACGTCCCAAGAAACAGCACATGTCTCAATCCCTACAGTATATTATCCATGCTCTTTCTGCCCTTCCCTCCATTGTTTTCCAGCAACTTTCTCATGACTCGCATTTCCCTTGCAAGTATTTTTGGTATATTTACAGCTCTCGCTCTCTCTCTCTCTCTCTCTCTCTCTCTCTCTCTCCCTCTCTCGTTCCCTCTGTGTCTGTGTGTGTAGTGTGTGAGTAAGGCAGCACATCATTACTGCCAGCATGATTGGCAGTCGGGACTGACAGCTCTCCCTTTGTGGCTGAATGGACACGAGCAAAAAGCCAGTAGATAAATTAAAGATAGAAAGCAAAGGTGCACAGTGTACCTCTTTTGGACTTGCACTCCCAATTGTGTGTGATTGTTCTGATGTGTTGTACTTTTTGAGCAGAGCTTCCTGCTGAACCGGTCTTTCTCAAACTTTGCGTTTGGCCCATTCATGTGGAAGTGTTTTTTTTGTTCAGGAGTGAACAATCAACAGAGGATTACCACGTGCCGTCTTTTCCCCTTTGTCACTTTTTTCAGGATTCATTCTTCAGCTCTACTGCATGTCTGCAGGCAAGGCAATCCTTGTTAGGTTGTAAGGACACATTTAGGACATTTTGATGTTGTGAGATCATTTTAGTGGGTACTTGAAGTGCCTTTTTGAGGGTCAAAAGTTGATATTTAAGGGTACATAAAGCTAGGGCTTGCTTTATGTCCAAGAGTGTCCTCACAACTTTGGAGAGTTGTGTGCAGAGAAATACATTCTATGCTCGATTGAGGTGCAGTGCTAAATTATTTAACTAATGTCTACTTGAACCTACACTAGAGAGAAAGAAAAAGAGGGATGGGGGAGAGGTGGATATCAAAATGCTCACACCATCATATATTACTCCTTATAATGGGTGTAAATTGAATTGAATTCATTTTCAGCATGTGACAAGAATACAAACGTTAGCAGCACATACGTTATGTAAGCCTACCAAAACAACATCATCATGGCTGTATAGCTGCACTCTCCTCTGCCTGAGCCGCAGTGCTCAGTGAAGGTGCAGCTCAGAGGCTGCTTCAACAAGCTTGACTTCCTGGCACTGTGACTTCTTCTTCTTCTTCTTTTTCTTCTGCTAATTAGTTAATGCTTCTGTCTTTAGGCTGACATACGTTGTAACTACACTGTATGTGAGTTCCAGAGAAATAACACAATACAAAAACAAACAAATTATGTTGGTGCGGTGCATTCTTAGTCGGTTAAATTCTTGATGTTTATTGTACATTAATGTCCCGAGAATGTATTAAGGATGCAGGGATAGCAAACAAAAATCGCTGCTTCTCGCACATGCACTGTACATTTTGATCAGAAGAGGTCGGAAATAAGCGGCGTCCTGCTGAGAACTTCACAGTCACACACATGCAACGGACACTTATGCACACGCATACGCAGTCAGCCACACTCAATCATTACTCTACCTCTCTGCATGACTTTGCCATAATTAGCATTTCAGCTTTAAAAACCTAGCTGAGCCACTAGCCATCTTATTTGTGTACACATATCGGCTCCGTGTTGTTTACCTCTTGCATTGTGCTCTGGCACTGACTCTGGTGTGACCTTTTAGCTAAACTGGACAGGATTTAATCAACAGCAGACTATAATCCACACAACCTTAATCAATTGTGCCTTTTTTCGCACATACACACACACACCTAGACTGCCAAGTCGGGGCTCTTGTTCTGTAAGTAATGGTTATGTGTGTTGTAGTTTGGATTCTTTGTATCCAATTAGTAAATACAGGTCAGGAGTCAAAGCTATTAAAATTTAGAGTAACTTGTATTCAGCAACACCTTCCTTCTGTATCAACATTGGACTTAAAAAACAGTTGGTATACAGTGTGTTCAACAACAAGGCTCTTGCTGGTGATGGAATAGAGTTAGCCTTTTTTCAGGCAAGCAAATTCAAAGATTCTCTTTGGGGAGTCGAGATGATATCTGGGGACTGTACAAATTGTTAGTTTTACCAGTGTCTCTGTAATTTCTCTAAACTGTCCCCTGACAGTACACACTTTTCAGAATTCATTTTAAAGAAGTGAAGTGGTTCTACTTTTAATCTGCTGTTCCGTCGCATTATCAGACTCACTCTTATGTTTGATTCTAGAAAAACCTAACCGAAGAACCTTTTCCTTTTCTGCATGTTCAGAACCTGCTGTCAGAGAAGGTTGACCAGATGATGGAGTGGTCCTCTCGGCGTTCGGTCGTCAGGATGAACGGTGACAAGTTCCGTCGCTTTGTCAAGGCTCCACCCAGGAACTACTCTGTCATCGTCATGTTCACTGCCCTGCAACCTCAAAGACAGTGCTCTGTCTGCAGGTACACAAACAGACACACAAAGTTAAAGTACCTTCTGTTAGGCCACAACAGACATAGTGTCTACCATATTAGTCCTTCTACCAACCCTTTCACCATAGCCTCTCTATTGACACTATTGTTTTCCAGTGCACGGAAATTCCCTTATATTGATATATATTCCCTTATATACATGACACATACACTCATGCATTCCCTAGCCCCTTAACCTAACCGTAACCATCACAACTAAATGCCTAACCCTCATCCTTACCCTAAAACCAGGTCTTAATCCTCAAAATGGCCTGTGAAGGTGGTGTGGACCAGCCAAAATGTCCTAACAAGGTCACAAAGATAGGTTTGCTTGACAATTGGTCCACACAGCCTATTTAAGACATGTATACACACACACACACACATATTCTTGTATTGCCATGGGTTAGGGTTAACTTTAAGACTTGCATTGTCTTTCATTCATTTGGAAATCCTACCCAAGGCCTTGTCCCTAACCTCAATAACAACCGGTTAATGACTAAATGCCTTAAACCAACCACAATTAAGATGTTAACCATTCAACCTGTTCCACAAAAATGACGTTCGACTATATTAGGACCAGGTTTTGGTCTCCGTTAGGACTACCGGTCCTGACAAGGTCGGACTTTATGCCAGAAAAAAGGTCCTAAAAAATAGGTAACAAATACAAGTCCACACACATACTCTCATGCACACACAAATATTTAACTAGATCTTTTTTTTATGAGGGGAAAAAAAGGAAACAAAAAGTCTTACATCATGTTTGCAGCAGCAGCATCAAATGCAAGCTGGCAAGGTGAAGCACCACCTTGTCAGCACTGTCTTTACTTCAGAATCCGAATGAATTCCCATTTGAATCAGACTGATTTAGGTCACTGTCGATCCCAGTGTTTTCAGCACCATGAACAGAGGCGCCTATAAAACAACCGGTCCCTGGAAATTACTCTGGAGCTGTCCGTGGTGCTGAAAGCAAATTTGGATTAGTCTTTAAAGCAGAATTACCTTGTGATACGTTAAATACAACGTTATTCAGCTGCATCCAATTTATATTATAGACATGTTTGTTTAACATGTTAAGGACAATATGCACATTATTTGATGCGGGAATCAAGTGTTAAAAAAGGGCACAACCTACTACTTGGATTAGATACAGCATGTACATTACTCAGAGGGTCCCTTATTATTTTTCTCATGCTTTCGTCAGGGTCATGTGAATTGCAGTAAGTGCCCATGTTTTATCTGATTGAAGCAGATTGGATTTCTATTTCTTATGCTTGTGTTGATTGTTTTGCTGCCATCTCTTTTGCATACATATGCAGCTTTGTTAGAATGTGGCTCACGTGGCATTTTTCTGCCCAAACCCAACCAACTGTATTGTATTGGTGTATGTGTATGTGTGTGTGTCCAGGAAGATTTCAGATTTCAGACATAATTAACTTTTGTTAAACTGTTGTAATCACTGATAATTATTGACCTATTCCACTATGGTGGTTGCATTTGAGTTGTTTTGGAGGTAAATGATAACATATACCATTGATGGCTTCAATACTCAATAGTTGTGTTCACTGACCTGTCATAAATGGTAAAATCCAGTGTTAAACAGGAAGTTTAGTAAGTAAGTAGTAAGTTTCTACTTATTATTATCACTAATTTTTCCTCCTTTTACATTTATTTATTCAATGGTTACACTGTAATTTTCAATGAAGTGATTAAAAGAAAAAAAAAACACCTTTTGAATTTACCATATTTATTTATCATATTTATTCTGTGTTTAACTAAAAGAAGTTGAAATTACCATGTCAATCAACGTCGCCGAACCTGTCAGGTATCCATGCTCTATGGGTCACATGTTCCAATCGATTGATCATGTTATAATGAAAACAGGGCACGCTACCTCCTTGTCCTTTAAACACAGCGTGTGTCGCCAAAGCACAGCTACCAGTGAGTTGATGAAATAAAAACAATAATAATGCTAAATATATTTGCTAGCAATACTTTTATAATAACAATAATAAAACATTAGATTATAATTATCTCATCATTAAATTTATTCAACATCAAGTGATATATGTGCTTGTTTGGAGTTTTAATTACAGTTGCCCACGTTATTATTTACTTAATTTTAGATTTAGTTATTAATGTATTTCTCTGTTTTTGAAACATCGTTACACATTAGAACATGCACGCTTGCTTTGAAAATCTGTGAGATATCATCTTAAAGACCTTAACTGTGATATCACGATGGAATATTGTGTTATTATTTTAAGCTCATGTTGCCCGGCCCGTTACTGAACAGTTGTTTTTTTAACCATTTTTCTTCTCTAGACATTTGAGTTTGACAAATTGCAGTTGAATTACAATATTTGACATGTGTTTGGTACAGGCACTCAGCACCGGTTTCCAGGCTTTTGAATCACCTTTCAATCATTGGATTTTTTTTCATGTAACTTTCACCACCAGGAATACATATTTAGGTTTTGCCAACATTTAGGTCTCAGAATAAGGGACACTATTGAAACAAAACTATGTATTCCCATGTAATTCATATCATAAATCAATTGTCTCTCTCACACATGCACATGTTACCAGGCAAAATAATCTACTATGAAAATGTTCACTTTGCTCTGTTCAAAACGTCATTCAAAAAGAAGTAGCGCCAGATTCCCATTGTTAAGTGTTTGAACTGCCACTAAACATCCTATAAATGACAACATCACTCTTAGGCCCAACTCTTTTAAGGATAGTCAGCTTCCAGAATATTAGACTTACAGCACCACGTGCTTGCTCTCTCTATGAGGCTGTTCCAGCCTAGTATTAACAACCATTCTGAGAAATCCTAATACAAGTGGACAGCTGTCAGTCCTTCCTTCCACATTTTATAGCCAACCTGCACTGCACTACCAAAGACACACACGTATATGCAGAATAGCTACAGTAAATGGAAATATGCACATCACTTCTTGAATTAGTTGTCTGCTAATATTAGACAGGCCCCTTCACTTCCTGTTTTTAGCTCGGCTTAAGACGCACTTCTTCTCCTTGGCCTTTGACACAGTGTGAGCTGTTGTTGTGCAGAACTGTTGTTTTCGCCGTTTTCGCCGTTTTTTTTTTGTTGTTTTTTTTAAGCCTTTTGAATGTGAGATGTTATGTTTTTCACTCATCTTTTTTTATATATTTTTTTTCAAAAAAGTTTCATCAAACATTTTTTCCTCTCACTCTTTAATGTAGGAATACAGTCTTTTCTTTTTTGGAGCCGGGCCAGCAGCCAACATCCCAGGCTCCTCATCGCTCTCGCTCATGTTTTCCACCGCACTAATCTGTTCGCTAAACTCCGGCCACCTTCGCTGTGCAGTGTGCACCTGCTTGCACCAAAGCCGGACAAATCTACAAGTAGATCCTTGACCTCTTCTGCAACAACACCCTCACCTGACCCAGTAACTGCCCCATGTGTACAGCACACAGTCACACACACAGTCACATGGCCAATACGGGGTGTCCCTTGTAATACTGGACAGTTGGCAACGCTGTACATAGTGCACAAAAAAGTGTACTTAAGCATAAACCAGGTGTTCCCGTTGTTTCAGGCGAAATTCAGCTTGTTAATGAGCTCAGTACCGAGCTTCTCCATCCTGACATGACCTGCTACTCTAATCAGCCACTCTTCTACTTCACTTGATTACACAACTTATGCATTACTCATGTCAGCGTCTGTCAGCTACCTGTGCGTTTTGTCGCTTTCCATTTTCCTTCTTTTTTTATGTTATTGAATGAAGACGGACATAATCAACATTTACAGTATTTGTCTGTCAGACACAATCTGTTTTTGTGTGTTTTATTGGCATAGTCCTAATGAAGTACACAGTTGTCAATTCTGCTCACATACACAATCATGTCTCTATTTACTGTGGGCTGACCCCTGACACATAGACACCCCCTCTAACACACACACACACACACACACACGCACACACAATCAAAGATTTATCTGTTTATCTCAAAAGCTATTTCTATCCGTCTTATATCAGGGAACCTACTTATTTCCATTTAATCATGATATCCATTCATTACCGTGGACCAGGTCGCAATCACCCTTATGTCTGTCTTTTTATTCCTTTCATTCTTTTATTTCTTTTCCTCCTTCATTCTCACCAGCCACTTTATCTTCTTAACACTAGCAACAGTGTCGCATCATTAGTGTGTGAGAGTGAGTGAGTAAGTGTGAGAGTGAGAGAGAGAGAGAGAGAGAGAGAGAAAGGGAGAGAGGGGAGAGTATTGTAAGATGGCGACGAGAGAGTCTGCCTTAAGAGGACCAGTCAGTAAAAAGAATGTCTAATCACTAAGGTCCTAACTCACATCACTTTTTTTTGTCCAATGTCCACTCAATGTGCTGAGTCATGGTTTCACACTAGAAATGGTATTAATCATAGTAGACGACATTCTTTACAGTATATTAAATTTCAAGCTTAGGATTCATTGCGTTTGGAAGGTATTTTGACACAATGTCTCAAGTATCCAGTAAAAAAAAAAAGTGGCACAGAGCGATGCCGCAGTTCAGCTCCAGCTCCAGCTCCAGCTGCAGCTGCAGCTGAGCCCCTAAAACATTAACGGAAATATAGTTTTTAGCTGAGTGAAGCTCAGGAAACTGTCTTTTCCTTTTCCTCGGCTGGAATAATTACTACGGCCTACATTTCCTCACCCATTTTACATTTCACACATTTATGTGTGGTTTTTCATCCATGTGTGTGTTATAGTCCCTTTATAACGCTTTATAACGCTTTATAACAAGAAGAGTAGAGTTTGACTGGCTGGATGTAATAAAAAATGAATGGATACTAACATATGGATGGATTTGCAATGCAAAATAAAGATCAGAGCACAGTGCATTTATATTAATGACATTAAAAGTACTGTGCACACACACTGGTTTTCCTCAGGGTAAAACACAGCCTTCCTATTGCCGCTATACTAGATGTTGAAGAATGTGTCTGTACAAAACCCTTTGTAATTTCTAAATAATTTGTATGCCCAGCTTTTGTGTCTCCTTGCTGAGGCAGGTATAGAGACTTAACTAAATGATTCATTAGTCCTCAGGAATTGGTTGGTTGGGCTTAAGAAAGTGGTTGCCATTGAACTTAAATAATTGGTTGCTTAGGCCTAAATAATTGTCTTCCATGCTCACAAAGATAAGATTTGCTTGTGAATAAAGTAAAACCTTTGGACACAAGCATTTGTTTCTAGACTGCACAAACCTAGGTCCATGTAATTTAGTTGAGACCAGTTGGATTTAGGAATCATCCATTCAAAAATGAGTATAAATGTATTGAATGTGTTTCAACAGATAAAGCATTCCACAAAATTAGAATTTAAATGACACTAGTACTGTTTCCTTACAGCAAGGTCACCGGTTCTGTGTGGAGTTTGCATGTTGTCCTCGTGTGCATGTGGGTCCTTTCAGACTTCTCCGGCTTCCTCCTAACAAACATGCCATGGTTATAATTGGATAATAAATTTGACCGTAGGTCTGAGTGTGAGAGTGAATGGTTGTTTTGTATGATGGCCTTGCACTGGACTGGCCAGGGTGTATCCCATCTTTAAAGGGTCATTTACTCATGTTGTGAATTTCCTTATTAAATAAAAATCCCATTGAACCACATTAGTACAATATTCTAGTTCTCGACAATCTTCTGGGATTCATCATCGTCATTTTTTTTATTTTTTATTTTGTATTTCTTTACTTAAGACATTTAAGAGGGACACATCGTAACATAAACTTTCAAGATCACAATGTAGCATCAGAACAAAACAGATCCTGACGCATGATTTCGCACTAATTAAAGCCAACACAAGAAGCAGTTGACACCAAACACAATATGAAGCTAAAATAGAGTCAGAAACAAAAGAAGAGGGAGCACAAGAGAGTGACACCGCTTCCTGACATTTACTGTTTATTTTGCCATGCAAGATGATTAAGTAATATTCTTACCATGGCCAGTTAAAATAACAGCCTCATTAGATCTGGTTTGAAGATGACAAATTAGGCTTTGAAAGAGAGGAGAGGAAGAGAGGGATGAAAATGTTATTAGTTCTCATTTCATAAAGACCACAAGGGGTGAAGAGAGAGAATTCACCAAGAATAATCTTTTATTCTTATTTCATCTGATTTCATTTTAGATTGTCGCCATGCTCACTGTATGTCCTTTCTTTTTACCCCATCCCCGTAATATCACTGTGTGTTTTTGCGTCTTCAATAACGTGCATCTTTTAATGATACTGCTGCTTTTTTTTTTCAAACTCATATTTGCCTCTTCATGAATAAATGCATCCTTTCATCCTTCTTGCACGACCTGCTTGTCAGATTTAAAATAACGTGTTGTGTAGCGCAAAAAAAGCAAAAAGCAGCCGAGTTAATGAAAAACATACATAATGCAAATACAAACTACAGCTAAATGCTTGTAAAAACACACCTGGCATTAGCGTAAACAAGACATCTTATTTACACATTCTTCCATTTTGGCGTCTGTTGTGTGTGTGTTGCTTCCATTCTTTAATTTATTTTTATGTATTTACTCCAAATTCAAATTTGTTGACGGGGCATATTCACTGTTTTCGTAGCCAATGCTACAATTATTTTCAATCTGTTTTCAAATAGAGTACTTCAAAAGCCTGAGAAAGTGTTACTTCTGTCCTGATTTCAACATCTCAAATGTGTTCATGTGGAGGAATGAGCGTCATAGAATTTTAATTATTGAAAGTTTGTGCGATAAAGAGATAAAGGCAGTGTATTTTCCAGTGTGTGATATTTGTGAAATATTTAGTTCTGACAATATTTACTTGTGACAATTATTCTTGATATTTTTTTCTCATTTTTCCCCTATTTCTGTGTCGCTGTCGTCTTACAGGCAGGCAAACGAGGAGTACCAAGTCCTGGCAAACTCGTGGCGTTACTCGTCCGCATTTTCCAACAAGCTCTTCTTCACCGTGGTGGACTACGACGAGGGCGCTGATGTTTTCCAACAGGTATCTACTATGACATTTTATTGACGATAGGATACGTATAATTTGTTCCGTTTTATTAAATTGTTTTCTTCGTCACGATTAATCACAGGAGGTCGTCAGTTAATTGTGCTAAATTACATTTTTGTCGTGTGGGTAAAATTGTATTAATCGCAATTCACCAGTTTTAATGTCCACATTAACGATGTAAATGAACTTTTACCAATCGTGACTGGGAATCAAACGGATAATAAGGAAAGTTACCTTATGGACTTAATATTTTTAATATGTCTGAGGTAACACAATGTCTACTTCAAAAATGTGAGTTCCATTTTGTTGCCTTCTCTGTTTTATATGGTCTGTGTATTTGGGTGTTACCTTGTGCAAAGCATCCAAATGGATACAGACTGAGTGATTCAGTGAGAAAAATTGCACTAAACTGAACATGTATGGAAATAGTGTGGATAAGGCACCCTTCAAACCTGAGATATCTAGAGCAGTTCGCTCAGGAAGAGGAGACCCATACAGAAGTCTCATTGGGAGTTACAGAGGTCACTTGTTGACAGCGATTGCTGCAGCAAATTGTTTGCTTTCCATTTACTTTCCTTCTTACCTTTTTTTGGTAATATGTAGATCAGGGTTCGGCAAAACTGGCCCACCAGTGTCAGTATCGAAAAAATATGAAGAGATTGTGTTGCTATGTAGATTTGTAGACGATTAACTGACAAATGTTTGGTTTGAAAAATCAAAGTCAAACACTGCTGTTGTAATGGATAGCCAAGTTAGGAGAGTAAATGTCGGTAAAAATAACTATTAGGCTCAAAGAAGGTGGTAATACAAGACAATGTCTGCATTATCACCCAGTGACTATTGTTAGCTTAATGCAGCTATGTCGTTGGCTAATTTTAGTTACTTTTTTTACACAATAAATGGACTAAATTAGTCTTTAGGATAACTGGATAGTTTGAAAGAAGGTTTTGCCTGATGAAGATACGATGTTGATGTTCAATGGCTTAGGAAAACAATTGACCTTCGGCCAAACTTACCTGCCGTCCCCTGATATAGATGATTTATAGATGAAAACTATTGGACACCAAATTCTAATTTCCGTTTGGTTCCTATGGGATGAACCTTATCATGGAACCCACCAAATTGCTGAAGGTAATTTGCTCTGCTAAATTAATAAACGCTGCAAGAAAGTAATTATTAAAACTCCCTGTTTTTTTTTCACTATGAATGGACAGCAGTTCTAAAACATACAATAATTACAGTATAGCAGTGTTAAATGCCATCAAACAATTCATTGAATTGTAGATCCATTGACAGGCCTCAGACATGGCGAGTACAAATTCCAGGTCAATGGATTTGCGCTCATACTGCTTATATGTTTTTAATGGGAGTTTGAAAAACTAAAAGTGCTAGTGTAAGTGTATTTGCATCAGATGAGTTTTTCCTCACTACAAAATCTTGTTCCTCTGTGTTTTTCTCTGGTGGGGCTGAAGAGTGCTGAGTAGATTAAAAAACGCTTCGGCACATCGGCAGAAACAGTTTACTCTCTGCACACACCTTTAAATGTAGAAAAATAAACAAAATACAGAGGTAAATCCCCTTTTGTTCTTTTTTTATTCTATAAACATAATATTTATAAAAATCCCCTTTTGTTCTTTTTTTAATTCTATAAACATAATACTTATACATGTTTAAAAAGCTGTGCTGACTCAACAGTTGTATGAAATTTAATGTTGTTGTTTTTTTCCATTTTCTGTTTAGTTTGGTTTATGTTTCTTCATTTAGTTTACAACTGTTGCTTCTTGACTGTTCAGTGACCTCTTTGTTACTTTTCCTCAAGGCTGTTCGATTTTGTTGACTCACATTTCACAATTGCTCTTGCTTATAAAAAAAAAGGGGGTCATTTTATACTCAAGTAAGTCTTTTCCTCTTTTTATGCATAATCACATTATACACTGGTATGACAAGCTCTTCTTTTGTGGTATGCTTATACACATGCCTCTAATCCATTATTCACATCTTCACTTAAAAATGGATGGCTGCAGAAATAAGCCACAAAGCAACTCTCCTGTCTATTTATTTTCCTCCTGTCATCCGTTTTCTTGCTACTTTCCTTCTTTATCCCCTTTTGTCAATTTTTTTTTATCCTGATTTCTTCGGGGGAAGAAATAGAGAGTAAACCAATTTAGTTTATTGTCTGTTGGGAGTTGTGGGATTTAGAGTTAAGTAGGTATAGAATATTGAGGGCGGGAGAAAGAAGGGAGAGATTAAAGTTAGGTGCAGAGTTATAGGTAATCAGCCTAATTTGAAAGTTTTATGTTTCATACAGTTGCAATTAAAGTTATTCAACCCCATTGCATTTTAGGTTTATTTTTAAATAAAAAAATTCCAGTGTTTGCAATAAAATAAATTACAAAACAACTGTTTAAATAGTTAAATCAGACAAATATTATAAGGATATCCAAATTCAACTCTAAATCCTTCTTTCAATGACTACGGTAGTCTCAAAATTATAAAAAAAATATATATAAAAAACCCTCGACCGACTGCAAAAGACATGCAGCAGGAACTTGGGTTTCAGTTTCCACAGTAAGGCGCATACTAAACACTGAACCACTACTGACCCAAAAGCACATGAACGGTTGGCTCCACTTTGCTTAAAACTAGATAAATAAGCCAAAGATGTTCTGAGATTCTATTCTGTGGAGCGATGAAACATAACTGTTTTCAGCGGGTCATAACCGCAGAAGGCTGCCCCACTAAAGTACTAAAGACGCTTGTCATGAAGGGGTTTGAATAATTTTGAGACTGCAGTAGTCATTAAAAGTGGCATTGTTGAGTTGTCGAGCTGCTTAAATTGTTCTTGTTTGAATTGTTTGTTGCAAACAGCTGCTAGTTTGAACAGTTTGCCAGTAAACAGTGGGGGGTTGGATACTTTTGATTGCAACTGTATATTATATTAATGCAAAGATTCCATTATTTGAGACATTTGATGTGTCTATTTATTAGCTGTGCTGGCCATGTGATTAGATCACATGTGCATGTACAAAAAGAGGTTATCTTGTCCTTGTTCTGTAGCTCGTCTGTGTTTGACAAATACAGAGTCCATGTCTGATTTTGTCCACAGAGGAATTCTTTATTGCTGTTTTTTAGTATTGCACAGGCAAGCCTGGCTGAGGAAGTGCAGTCGGTTGTCCACAAAACAGAAGGCTGTGGTTTAAGTGTCCCTAAAGGTTCCATCCACAATTCAGGAAAAGCTAGCAAGAGCAGGCTGTCAACTGTCGACTCCTGCCCCCTCCCTTCGGCCCCCACAAATGAATGAATGGCACCTGACTACAGCTCGGACACAGACTGGGGCGATACCTTCGCGCACACAGAACAAACACAACACCCGCACATATGGAAAGCTACTGTACATAAGTAAAACACTAAGTAATTGGTGTGGACGATAAATAAATCCGAGGCAGGTCATGCCTGCACCGTGCACTTGCGGGCAAGCAAGCCTGATGAAGACACAAGCCAGTCCATGCAGATTTGAGACGATCTAACCAACCAAAAGTGTGGGTGCGAAAAGAAGATTTGTTGTGCTTATTGCATCATTGCGAGGTCGAGACAACTTTATTTGTAGATTACCATTCGATTGTGAAAAAGTTTTTAAATGAACAAGGCAAAATGTGTTTTAGAAACCATTTAGAACGCACCTTTTTAAGTGATTCAGAGTGACAGGCAAAGTGCTGTAGAAGTGCTCTGTCATTGTGTGTGAATGGGTTAATGTCAACTATAAAATGAAGCAATTTCAATTCTGAATAAAAGCAGTGCATTTATTCACAGTCAAACTGCAGTCAAAGCAGAGCAAGTGTTTACCGTGCAGCTTTGCTCCCTGGTGCTCACTGTCAGTAAAAATCATTTTGATACTGCAGTTTGCCTAATTTAGTTGTTTTGGAGCTCACTCTATTACAGAGATATGTTTTTTGAAAATGGGTTCTTTGTGGCACACCATAGGAAGACATGTCATGTCCCAGAGCAGACACAAATCCTTATTTTGGAATGAAATTAAAGAAACTACTACAAATTGAATTCTTTCATAAACACACCTGTAGACATGGGGCACGATTTGATTATAAAAACAATTTTGATGCATCTGCATTTGTTACGAGAAACAAGAGTTGAAGTCATTTCCGTTATCATTTATGAAACTAAATGAAATGTGTAAACTTGTAAAGAAGTAACATCTTGAATCACAATTTACATATTTTTGACAAACTGAATCGTGCCTTTACGTGCTCCCCATAAAGTGTTCGGGTGATGGCGCGCTGCACTTCGGAATTCCGCCTATGTGTGCTCCGCCACTCCCTGGACAGCTGTTTGACTTTGTGCCTGCATGTTCAATCGAAAATAGCCGCTGTCTCCTGTACCTTGGAGCCACAATTAATTACAAGTAATGCTATGTTAAATAACTTACGGAAAATCCGGTGTAATACAGAGAAGAGAAGTTGTTGTGCTGTCTAAAGGCAGCTCTCCTCCATCTCTCACTCTGGATGTGTGTGTCTGTCTGTGTTTGTGAGTGTGAGAGAGAGTGGGGAGAGAAAACAAGGTCATACACCGCAGTGTCTTAGAGACTGCAGACTGTTTCCATAATTATTCAGAAATCAACAGGGGGCGGTAGTGGTTCCACACTGCAACTTTAACAATGGGTGATTTTTTTTTTTAACAATATGTTTCACAAGTCACAGATTAAATTGTCTCAACGACTCTCTCGTGTTCATCATTTTTCCTGTAGTTGAATATGAACAGCGCTCCAACCTTCATGCATTTCCCGGCGAAGGGAAAGCCAAAGAGGGCCGACACGTTTGACCTGCAAAGGATCGGCTTTGCTTCAGAACAGTTGGCCAAGTGGATTGCAGACCGCACTGATGTTCAGGTACAATTCTGTCACTCTCACACACCCACCTATGATTCACACTCTTCAAATATATTTAAGGAAATAGCAGATGGATGTTCTGTTTTATATAAATAGCTATTTTTCCACTAGTTAACACTGTTCTTGACAATCATAGCATGAAATGCTGTGATGATGATCATGTTAAAAAAAACAGATTTTGTCACAGATTGGTGTCTCTTCTCTCGCTCAAACTTTTTTTTTGACAAGTGCAAGTCACAAAAACTGACCAAAACTGATGCATACTGGTAAATATGGTAACAGCAGATGTGTTGGGTCATATCCCTTCAAGCTTAAAGGATCACGGTGTTGCACATGCACAATCGTGTTAAATGGCCTCTGCTTAGAGGGACTCTAGTTGTTGACTGCTCAAGAATCAAACTTTACACCATGGGACTCCACTTTTCTCTTCGCTGAACAACCTGTCAGCTAAGTATTGGCAGAAATAGTGCAAGCATCCTGCTGACTTTTGTTGATGGATTCAAAAGGCTGTCTATCAGTGCTCAGCTCTGGCTTTTCAATGTGACCTAACCACATAAACAGAAAAGAAAAAAATCAAAGGCAAATGTATACCCGAGATGAATCAAATTGTGTTATGAGAAACTCAAATGAAACTGAATTATGGAGTCATAGTGCTATAGTGTGAGATAATGATATTTCTAATCTTTTTTACTGTTATCTAATACCCACATAATACCACATGCAATTAGATCAACTTGTTGTACCATAAGACTGCATTTGTTGTAATGTTTTTGAGGTTCTCCTAATCAGATACGTGATCCACCAATTCACAGTTGTAACCACATTACGATCATAAATTGACTATCTCTCGCTCTCCCCCTCTCTCCCTCCCCCCCCTCCCTCCTCAGATCCGTGTCTTCCGCCCTCCCAATTATTCAGGAACTATTGCTTTGGCTTTGCTAGTTTCTCTGGTTGGAGGTCTGCTGTACCTGAGGAGGAACAACTTGGAGTTTATATACAACAAGACAGGCTGGGCCATGGCTGCATTGGTATGTCACACACACGCACACACGCACACACTCAAACAAGCTTTAAGAGTTTGTCTCTCCTTTTTCCAAGCATGTCAGAAAACTGTGGCCTTTGCCGACCACGGCGTAATTAGTTTTTCTACCAAGTTTCTGCTTTGAGATTTGATTATTATGATTATTCTAATGCTACTAAACCATAAAGTGATTACACCCTTATACAAACACTTTTTGGATAGTATATTCAATAGCCAGCAAACCCCCATTCACACATTGAACCTTGTGATAATTATACTAATATTGATATGCTAACGATGTTAAATTCATATGCTTTCCTGTTTTTTCTCCCTTTCTTTGTGTTTGTGATAGTGTGTGGTTTTTGCAATGACATCTGGTCAGATGTGGAATCACATCAGAGGTCCTCCCTACGCCCACAAAAACCCCCAGAACGGACAAGTGGTATTAAACACTTCTTTCTTCTTCTTTTTTTATTCCTTTTGCTCTTTCAACCAATGTTCCACATTGTTGCTTACGTCCTGTACCTTTCATTCCCTGTCCCCCTTCCTCCACTCCTTCCTTGTATCATTATTTCCCTCACAAAAGGAAGAGGTGGTTTTTAGAAAATAATATCTAAAGGTTAAACTTAATCTATTTTTACAGCATGGAGAGAGCAGCTGTATTAGATCAGTGGTAGAGACATCTGTAATGCTGCTGGCCCAGAGTAAAGTAAAGTTTGTACCATTACCTGGTCAGTGCTAGGACAGAGTGTGCTTATGAATGTGTGTGTGTGTGTGTGTGTGTTACTCAAGAGCAGGAACAATCCCCCCAGAAACGGTCTTAAGTGAGTCCTACTTTCTTTCCTTCTTTCTTTCTTTCTTTCTTTCTTTCTTTCTTTCTTTCTTTCTTTCTTTCTTTCTTGCAAACTCACACATGCAGCATTTCCAGATAGAGTCTTGCTGGTCATAATTTAAGTTTGTTCACTCAAGGGTGAAATAAAAATGAAGATATCCTGAGAAACCCTGTGAAATAAGCCAGATGGAAAATTGGACATGTATAGGGACATAAGAGAGAGGAAGTTTAAGACGCATGATAATGACGTGTTAACAGTATGGCGGTGTCTTTTATGTGCACACATGCATATGAGGCCCATAAAAGGCTAAAATGATTAATACATGGGGTCATGGACATAAACATACAGGGAATGAAAGTATTAATATGTGATAAAGTCAGTCCTCCAAGAGAATGTGTATTTTCAATCCCTTCTTGGGCGTTGTTAAACAATGTATGATAGTAACTTTGGTCAAATTGTGGTCCTTTTATTTGAAATCTTGCCCACTTTTGTCTTTTTTTTTCTCTCTTGTATTCCATCCTGCACGCACAATGATGCACTTCTATTTTCATCATCATGTTTCCTTTTCTTCTCCATCATTAATTCTCATCATTCTGTTCCTATACCATGTAATGTCAACCGGCTCGCCTCGCCACGGCACAGTTAAGTTGCGTTTCCACTCCCATAGTACCTGGTACTGGGTCCTTTTTTTAGTACCTGGTGTGGCGAGGTTCCAAGCGAGCTGAGGCGATACCATGCGCGACGCCGGCAGACTGCCGGCCACTGATTGGTCAGAATGCTGTCACAGGAAGAGACGTCCGACACAAGAATCAAGCCGAACAGTAAAGCAGTTAAAAAGACTTAAAAAACCTGGGTTCATCTCCAACAATTACCAGGGAAATGTCTAAAATCTCACTATTTAACAGTGTATTTAGCCACAGCACTGCTGATCACGAGCGGCATCACAAACCCTGCCGTTGTATTTCAGCCCAGTGACTGTCAGACAGTCTGTGCTCCGGTCATGGAGGAAGTACTGAATAAAAAGTTTTAATTAACTGATTCTAATGATTCAGTTACACCGAAAACAACTGCTTTACAAGTCACTCACCTGTGTGTCGCGTGTAAAAGGAAGTCACGGCAGTTTCACGCAGCCGTGCATTCATGACTCCGCCCACGTTGAGTAGGTACCATTTTTGTAGTGGAAGACCAACCTAAACTGTGCCGTGGCGAGTCGACGTGAACAGGGACCATAGTGGAAAAGGGCCAATAGTTTTTATAATTAAAAAGTACAGTCAGCTAGTTTGAAACATCCCCTCTTGCGACCCTCCTCTCTTTTTCACTTCTTCTTGCCTTTTTCTTTTGGACCCGGACACAGCAATGAGAGCGGCATTAACCCTTTGACAAACTCGAATGTGGAAACGACATTTAAGAAAAAAGAAAGAGACATTAATTCCAAAATTGGTGGGATCAATAGCCAAAGGCAAGTGTTTCAAATGCGGAGGTGAGCAGGTCATAAACAATTTATTACTGAGTGTGGCGAAAACAAACTGAAATGCCAGTTGAAGAGCTGGCGGCGGGCCCACTGTGTGCACCGTTGGGAAGTTGGAAAACGACTGTTTGACCCATGAAGTTGAGAAACCAAGGGTCTGGGACAAATTAAATGAGACAAGTGGAATAGCAACGTGTCATCAAAACATTTTTGAAAATTCATGAAGATACTGTTGATGTCGCAGCACGGCAGTTGTTTTTGGGACTGCATTACATCGCAAAGGCCTGTCTAATAAAGGGACCATTGAGTATATATGTGATCCTTGAAATGATAAGAAGGTATTGCGGGCTGTTACTATTTTGCCATAATTCTTGTTATAACTTGCACAGGACCATACCTGCTAAGGCTCATTACATAACCTTAATCATTTCTCTTTAACAGCAGTAGTCTCATTCCTAACCTCAGACACATATGCTGTCACCCAACCTCATTCTCTCGAGCTTCCAGCCCATAATGCTATATTGCAGCCACTCAACCAACATAAGGAACAGCTGCATTAGGTTCTGTGTAAATGGCCTTCATCTCCTTCTTATTTCCCCCCTCCCTTCCCAGCTTTCCATCTTCATCGTCCGCCAGCGCTCTCTTTAAATTCCACTTTTCCACTCTCTGTCCTTCTGACAGTGAAAGGCTTCAAATGGGCAGATGATATTGAAAAGATCACTGTGTGATCTTTCCTGTTCCCCTCGTCTCATTTCGTCACGTTACTTTCTCTCACCAGCAGATGAAATTGTATTGAGTGTCACATCCACAGCTACACTACACTACAAAGTAGGCCTGTATGCCTACCTTTCCTTAAGAGAACCAAATGTTTTGCATTGCAGAATTGATTCAGTGATGATGAAAACACCATCATGTCCAATGCTTGAACCCCTCATTCTCGACCTCCGCAAACGGGTGCATATGCAGTGCCATGAAAAACCCGACTTTATGTGAAATAATAATATATATATAAATAATAACAGACAACGGCGACAGTAGACGTTTCTTCCGTGCCCCACTTAACTCAATCTCTGGATGGTGTCGTTGAACGTGCATCGTCACGCTCAATGTCACTCTGGAAAATTGTTTTTTTTTTTTAAAACACTTACCGGTAAAATGCTGTGGGTCTTGTCGACAATGAGATTGCATCTCTACCAGCCTCCCCCGCTCCTCACGTTGTTGAATTAGCGGTAGCTGAACTTTTGCTCACTCGTCATATTGATTGGAAACGTCGTCACATGACACGCAGACGGAGGAGGCATCATTTAAAAAAAGTTTGGTAGCACTGAGGGCTTTCCTAGGGCTGGAAATGCAAACTCTGGGAGTCGGAAGGAGCGTGGGTTAGTTGCGATTTTTGTTTCGATATGCGTTTCGTTGCAGGCGTATTATAAAGTCATGTATAGAAAGAGCAAGACGCTCTAAATATGAACGCCAGCATTTTGGAGTTTCAGCTGGCCTGTGTTTCTCTCTTTGTTTTCACTTTTCCACCCTACTGGCTGATGGCATTTCCATATTTCCAGCTGATTTCACATGATTGCTCGATGGTTTTTGGCAGCAGTTGCCTTCAGCCCTTTCTACATAACTGCGAACCTTTCACATTTTCAAGAACACTTCTGACACTTTTATTGGTTCTCTTCATAATAGTTGGCTTTTGACTTAGAGGGCAATAGTGTGTTATTTGTCTTAGCGAGGGTGAGTGCCACTTTACATTTGTCTGTGTGTGTGTGTTTGATTGATTGAGAGTGTGCTTGTGTGTTTATCTGTGTGTTTTGAGCCGATATAGAGAGAATTGAACTGTGCAGTGAAGCAGTGAAATGAATTGTCCTTTAGGCTGGATATTTACTCAGACCAGTAGACAATGACCATCCCTCTTGGTCTCCGTACTCAGCCACACTCACATCTGTGCACACTCTCATACATAATGTGACTGGAATGTTGTTGGTTTTTTTTGCCGAAATTTAAGATCCATATTTTAAACACTTAATCCTGGAGCTGAGCCATAAAGAGCAGAGAGTAGATTAGTGCAAAGAAAAAAAGTAGTTTCCCATAATTACCTTGACTCTGGCCACCCACCGTCGTCTCATTTGTCCTGCTAGTTTCATATTGGTCCATTATTTTTGTCCCTTTAACACAAAGTCTGCAGCTTGGTGTCTTGCACCATGTTTTCGTTGAAGAGCAGTGTGCACTGGTCTTTGCCTCCCTCTTACTCGCTCCCCCTCCACACTTATTTGTCGCCATTCCTTTCTATTTACATGAGTAAATCCCACCACATTGGTTGGTCTTCACAATATCAATAAAATGTGTTGCTGGTCTCCAACTAAATGCAGACGAACCTCAACATGGTTTCATCCTGTAGGTGTGTGTTCAAGTGGGAGGCGAGCAGTTTTCTGCTGTCAGGCACATCTTAACATCTCTGTGTACCTGTCACTCAGGTTTATGTTGAGCTCAATGAATTTGCATTTAAAATTTGGTCAAAATGGAAAAACCCACTGAAGTGATATATTAGGCTGTAGAGGTTTTGTGATGCCAAGACTGTTTACTTGTGGGTCTTTCATTTCTTGGCCTACACTTAAAATTGAGACATATTGCTGCAAAGGACACTGCAATGGTCTCATTTCTGTCTGCCAACCATTCCAGTTGAATTAAGATTGAGGGGATCTGCACAGTCAATTACATAGATACAATAGCTTCTTCTGTTTTGGCCTCTGGCTGTCCATTCTCTCAAAGGTCAACGTCAAAAAAATCCTGTTATTGATCATTGGCTCAAATTTTTAGGTTTGCATGGATTTACTCACTGAATTATTCAATTAAATAGTGTATTTTCAGTTGTCACGGGAACAAAACCTGGCCCTAATGAGGCAGAACCTAATTGATGAGGCTCTGGTTAAAGTCAGGATGAAGACGTGAATTGATTGGGTTAATGTCAGTGTATCAATGGCTTCATGTATCAATGAATGAAGGGAAATGAAAGTCAGCTCCTTTGACATGCTTCCAAAAAAAAAGGAAAAGAAAACAGGTTTTAAATGGCTGTAACTGACTCTTGGGTAATTAAACTGTTAATTTGTGTAAACACTGAACCACATAATGTGGGAGTAAATGAGATTTTACAACGGCTAAATTTCTGCAGTGATATGTTGCACCATATTTCTCCTTTACGTGAGAGATTTAAATCCCATTATTGTAGCCCTAAGCCAACAATTAATTGCTTTTATTCCCAGTTTGAATTATTCTCAGCTAACTTTTCAACGGTCTCTCTGACTCATTACAGTGCTTTATTGTGCTTCAGAACAGGTGGTGTGGTCCCTTAAGGTAACAGGTCTGATCCTGTCTAGTTATCACCCTGTAAGCATCTCTCCCTCTTCCGCCATCTTCTCTCATGTTGTTGTGGAGGCATTTAGCTGAATTTTACACAGGTTAGTTGGGTTTTACATAAAATGCTTAGTTTCTGTGGGGTATTAGTTTTTTGGGGGTTTGAAATTGTTCATGCATTCTCATTCTATATAGTGAATGCAATGGATATGCCATCTCTCTTTCTTGGAGCTATTTATAAATAAAGATTGACCTGCTTCATCTTAAACAAGATAGGGCTAATCGCTGATTTAGTTGTAGGGGTTTTCTTTTTAAAATAATTAAAATAAGCTTTCTGTTTTTTTCACCCTCTCAAATGTGAATATGTTCTGGTTTCATTGTGCCATTTGACAAAGAAATCATTCAAATTGAATTTATTTGGTTTGTGAACATCTGAGAGCATCATCATTTCAAGGTTTGGGAAACAACATTTTTCCAAAATGTCTTCAAACATTTTACGGACCAAAAAAAAAAATTCTTCCATCTGTCCATTTTCTACCAATTTTATCCTCCACAGGAGGGTCACGGGGGGTGCTGTGCCAATCTCAGCTGACAAAGGGCGATAGGCGGAGTACACTCTGGACAGATCGCCAGTCCATCGCAGGGCCACACATAGAGACAAGCAATCATTCACTCCCACATTTACACCTATGGATGGTCAGTTTAGAGTGTCCAATTTACCTAATCCCCATACTGCATGTTTTTGGACTGTGGGAGGAAGCCAGAGAACCCGGAGAAACCCCCACACACACACACACACGGAGAACATGCAAACTCCATGCATAAAGGCCCTTGTTCAAACAAACAAATACTTGATTATGAAAATAATCGCTTGTTGCAGCTCTAAAACGCAATAATGGAATCATTGCTATGCGAGATTAATGAGAGGATGACCAGGAAAAGTAGCCTCATGTAACGGACACCAAATGAATGAATGTTGGAGGTGGAGCCTCTGAAGGCGCACGATGAGTAGAGCTGTATTTGTTTCATCGTTGAGTCCAAATACCAACAGATGTTCCTCAAAATAGTTTACCCCACCTTTGACATCTACAAAGATATTCCCTATTTACCTCACAGGTCAGAGTCTGTGGTTGTAACTATCATCCCAAGTTGATAAATGAAGATATGCAGAAGCCTTTTATTAGCTGTTTGATTAGTTTGGCAATAACAGTCGCATCTAGCACAGCGTCGTTAATGAACAGACACAAATGGGATTCTTATAGCCAGTTTTACCTTTTCTTTTTTGTTTTGTCAACACATTTGTACTCTCATTCTGAATGATTCATGTCTGCACTCGCTTAAGCTTTGGGCCCGTAACACTTGAGTGCACCACCTGAATCTATGTTTCTCATAGTAGGTAAAATCCTGGCGAAAATTCGAACCCTAGAGTCCTTGCAAAGTTCACTTCCCGCATCATGACCGTTATTTAAATTCACAACAACGCATGCAGTCAGAGTTTTTTTTTTTTTTTAATAAATGAAGCATGTACTTTCACTCTACTTTCACGTTACTTACTCTCCCTCCTGTTTTGTTGACTTTTCATTTATTCTTCTTGCTGTCTGAGTGCTTTCTGACCTTTTACTTGGCAAAACACACAAATGCACTCTTTACACACATGATATGGGATGGAGGAGGGATGCATACATCTGTATTTTGAAGGTTATCTAGCCCTGGGGAATTAGCAGCTAAAAGTGCAACGGCTTGGTTTTTAGAAGAGAATTGTCAAATAAAAAAAAAAAGTGTTTATTGCTCATAAACTAGGATGTGACACATTAAGAAACACGTTTGATAGCCGCCTTTCCAAGGTGTGTGTGTAAATGCATATTATCTCTTTTGCTCCAAAGTCTAACAAAAGGGCGGTGTTGTGCAGTTCAAAATAGAAAAATATGTTAATGTCAGTGTATTAAAATGAGTACATGAACACATACACACACCCAGGCCTTTCACGTCAGCAAATTACTCACAGGAAAGGTGTTTTATAAAAGTCTTGACATATTTCAGAGTTATGACGTTGATATTTTGGCTTCTTGAGCTAACCTTTATTATGTTTTCCCCAGACCCGTTGGGGGAATAATCTCATCACTGGAATTATATTTGCCAAGACTTTCACACCTTGAATCAAGTTATCCAGTGTAGTTTATTATACTGAGGAATGCGGTGCATAAAAGGTGAATAGAACTGATTATTTTTACAATTGCTTCAGACAGCTCACTCGCAGCATTACAGCTTTTAGAAATGAAATGTATTTTCCTGCGCAGCGATCGATGTTCATAAATTAAAAGCATAGTTATTATTGTTGGGCAAACTGGTTTTAATTAGCTTTAATTTGCATACATTCCCGTAGTCAATTTTCTCTCATTTGCCAGCTAGTCTGATTGTTTCATGCATACCGTCTATCATTTTTATACTTTGTAGACAAACAGACTTGATGTTTCATTCACAGAAACTGGGATCTTAAAAGGCTAATCCATCAGATTAATTAGAACAGCACGAGTCTGAGGTTTTACTGGAAAGCTCCACCTCATGGACATGTCTAAAATTGTGAAGGTGAGCCACACCGAGGATATTAAGTACGAGTCACTATGTTGTATGATGAAAGTACATCAACTTAAGTGTGAACCGAGTCTTGCCTCTTTTTCTATAACCCTGACCACTAATTGGAAGTCTGCAGTATATTCTCTTTCATTAAACAAATCCTCAAGTTACAGTGATCTACAGTATATTGTCGGGCTCGGTGACCTGCTTCCATATATTCAGCATCAAATGAAACGTGAATGCCTGCCGAGCTGTTTCGTGAAATTCTCGTCTGAACAAACAGAGTTGCAAACACACTGCTTGTTGAATTGAACGAAAATGTTACATAATCCCAAACTTCTCCTTTGACGATAATTTGATTTATGGGTCCCTGGTTTAGGTTTTTGTCCCTTCTGTGTCCACATCAAGTTGTTTGTTTGACATAGTTCTGTATGTGTCTGATTTTGTCTTTTGTAAACAGTGATCTTCAGCCACGTAGTTCAAAGCAGGAATTTTGCCATGGCTTTCGTAACTGCATTATTTTGGATGTATTGTCAATGTTAGTCTTCTGTTGGTCATCTGAGTCCATTCTTAAACCACAGGCCAGTCAATATCCTTGTAGACATGCTTTTAAGATACATATTCCTGTAATTGAAGTCAGCTTTGTGAATCCTGTAAAGCCTGACTCTACATGAGATTACTGTAAAGATCTTCAAACAATATTTGCCCTGATTGCCACAAATGTCATGGCAAAGTTTTTAAAGGAGGCCACTTTCAGATGAGAGCTGCTTGGATTTAAGCCTTTATAGGTTTGATTCACTGCATTTACCGATAAGAGGAAGATAATTGGGTAAAATTCACTTGAGTTGCATTTTCAGCAAAATGGTGAAAACTCAAAGCACTGGATGCACAGTGCATGTCCACAAATGGATCCCGTCAGTGTCTGAACCGTATCCAGCAGAACACCCCATCTTAGTGACGGCAAGTGTGCGAGTTGCTCTATGTGGGTAACCTGTATGTGTGAATAAATTAGGGGATGCGTTGCGGAGTTTAAATGTTAATTTACCTTTCCCATTTATCTCCATGGGAGATCAATGAGCTGTGGATATGTTTGGTTCCAGACCACCTGGATGCACGCATTTCTAATGAACACACACCAACACACACCCGTTCTATCACATAGAAATATGTTCCATTAACAGTTCGGTCTATAAACACACATTGAGTAAGTAGATTGTAGTATACACATGCATAGGTACACTCTCCTGCCCTGCTCACTAATGAATGGAACGAGTGCTTTCTAATCCATCAGATTAATTGGAAGTGCCTGGCCATGGATTGAGGAATTTTTCATCCCCCAACCACTGCTCTTTTTCATTGCTTGTATCTGCAGTTTCTGTTAATGTTCAGTTGGTATCGTGTAGAGAGCAGTGTCTTAGTAAAGAGTAGGCCTGTCAGGCGCTCAATATTTCTCTTTCTCAATTGATCTCAGAACTTAAATAGTTAACCGTGATTAATTGAGTTATTATCACGTTTAAAATTGTATGACGCAAAATTCAGCCCATATTAACAATGTAGATCACCCCTTACCGGTCTTGATTGGGGAAATCAAATGAATGCAAATAAAGTTACTTCATCAAATTGACTTTTAGATTTAATTGATTATCAAATCAAACAAAGTGCTATAACGCTAAGGTAACACAATGTATGTCTACAGAAGAAATGCTAATGCAACATCATTTGCACTTTGCAGGCGTTCCTGCCCCCGCGCTCATCTCTCCGAGTGAGTAGTTCCAACACACTCTGTGTGAGAAAATGGCGCACAAGACGCTACGTGCAATCGATGCATGAACGTCTGCTCTTAATAGATCACGATTGACTTAATGCTGCCAGTCCTATGTAAAAAGAAACATTTGTTTTAGTAATGAAGGAAAAGAAATACAGCCTAGAAAAACAATTTAGTTGTCACTCTTAAAAACTGTGAGGCTTTCTACCTATAAATCAACATCCATGACATTTAAGCCGCTGACAAATGAGGGATTTGTGGATTGTGCAAACTCATGTGCAAATACATGAGGCTACTCCTGGAGTCTGAATATGTGAAAGTGAACTGGCAGAATACCTGGGTTGGACTGGTTTTCTGGTTGGGGTTGTACCAATTTGGCATAAGTCTCCACTAAATTCAGGATTTGGTAATTACTAAACCACTAGGAAGTATAAGCAAGTTTGCACCTGGTAGTTTACTCATTTCAGTTGCACCAGACCAACAATCGTGTAGCTAGTGCTAATAGTGGTTACTTGTTGCATGACGTGAGGAAAACAAGCTGGCGGCCCAATCACCATGCAGAGCAGAATGTAAACACGGTGATACATCACCACAACAAAACGACCAACAACTGCAGCAGAGACGTGTCTTCAGTAGATGCTGCCATTTTGAAATCAATCATGATTACTAAGAACGTCCAGGTGAATGACAGTACCAAGAGTTCTGTCCTGGCCAGAACTAACTCTGTTCTTGTTCTTGCCACCTCAAGAGCAAGAACCAGTGACTCTTGTACATTCCTTTACAGTGATATCTGCTGACTTGTCTGAAACCTTTATTTAGCAGTGGGTGTAATGTCAGCATCAGGCTAACATCTTGTTGTTGCTGCGTGGCTTTTTCTCTGCTGACACATTGTCCTCGAAAGTGGCTGCAGATTCAGGGCCAGGTGTTTGAAAGCCTTCAAAAAGGGTTTGCTTCACCTTGTTGGTGCCCTTATAACCGTGATGCATTAACGTGTGCTGTGCTCAAAGTGGCACGGTTGAAAAATTCTAAACTGAAAAATCATAATGCTCAACGACAACTCGGGCTGCTAGCTTTCAAATTCATGTGCGCTCGTCCAGAAGACAAATTAGAAAATAACAAAAGTTGTGCTGGAACACCACAATCTTTTTCCCTTCGCACTATGTCGGTCCACAGTACCTGACACATGTATGCGTGTGAGTTTAATCTTAAAATAACAGGAATTTGTCATGATGACAATGTATTTTGTGAATGTTGTGAGTAGGAATGTCGCAAACCTTCACAAACTTCCAAATAAAGAGCGGCACATCCACAGCAAACTTTTTAATAAGAACTGTGGTTTGTCAGTCAATATGAAAAGCATCCTGATAGCAACTCAACAATCTGCAATTGTTTTTGAAGACAAAGGGATCTGTTTTAGACTTGAGTCTTTGTCATCTTTATGTATGCTTTCAAGTGAAAAAAAATTCTTCATTTCTCTCCACCGAAGCAAGAAAAATCTGTCCTCCCTTTACTCCTCCTCCTTTGTCATCGTCTATTCATCTTCCCATCCTTATTTATGTTTGATAGGGAAAGAAATGAACACTGGGGCAGTCGAGTGGAAAATGATGCCCTCGATGAGCTTAAAACCTAGATGCCAATAACGGCAATGTTTCAACAGTGTGGAAGACACAAAAAGACTCCCCTCCTCTCTTTCTGTCCTCCTATTTGTCTCATTTCCTGAAGACTTCCTCTTTGTCTCCTTCATTCAGTTGCTTTCATCTTCTCATTACTCACACACACACAGACCAGAAGAATTAGGCCTCCTCCATCTTATCAGAGAAATTTGCTGGGGATTTGAAGACACTGCCATTTCACTGAAGAGGCTTTATAGCTCCGGTTGTGACTCTTAACCGCGAGGACAACCCGGATGCCGAAGTGTCCCAAATGCGCTGGATTGATTGCACGCCTCTCCACCCTCTCCAGGGTCTACGAGACCTGCTGTCCTCTCCATTTCTCTTTTCTCTAATCAAACATGGAGTGTAAAGTGACTACAGCATGGCATGGATGGAGTGATCGTGTAGAATGGGGGAGTGGCAAAATGGACTAACCTGACTATTTATATCACATACAGTACTTTTTAATACATTTCAGCCACTATAGACGAAAAAAATCCAAATTACAAATGCAACATAAGTAGTTCCAGAGACTAAATTGTCATTCAGTGTGGTTGCCTTCCCGTCAGGTCATGGTGAGGGTGAAGAAAGTGAGCCAAATCATCACTGATAGACATACTACAGGGGGTCATACTTTGCGTATAAAGTCAATTTAGGGGCCCAACAAACGGCATGAAATCTGTGATGTGTTCACAAATATAGCACAACTCACAAAGGAAGCAAGTGGCACTGTCTTTGTTTTTGTTACTTTTTTTGTGAATGAAGACCGCAAGGTGACCATTTTGTGTGTTTGTGGCAGTTCACTTTTATCTCATCTGCACTTGTCTCTGAGAGCTTTTTGAATCTCACAAATGTTAAATGACATACATACCCTCAGCCTCGGTAGTAGACTGTTTCATTTTCTCAGAAAATGAAAAATTGCATTATGATTTCTGGAAAATGAATTAATGTTTACGAGCATGTTCTATAAACATGTCCACAAACAGAAAAGAATCAAAATACAGTAGAAAAATCATCTGCTGCATTGTCTTGTTATCTGGAAGAATTTTGACATTTGATGGATTGGGGTTCTTTGCACTATGTGACATTCTGCTGCACAGGTTAGATGCACTTTGAATAGTCAGCAGCTGGAGTTGGTTGGGTTGTAAATGTGACTCTACAGAACTACTACGTCTAAGTCCCCGTGTGCCTTTCATGTTCATCGTGACAATGCATATTAGTGTATTGTTTTTAAAAGCAAAAGGTCTTGTTTGTCACTGTTCTTAGCTCTGTTTATTAGTAACACACATGCATAGTCTAAGGAGTGACTCATGGCTACATTTCGCTGCATGTTATTCTTCAATCTTGAATTTTCCATTTACTTACGGATTGTTTGTCAGATTGGTTCAGAAGACTCATTTAGGCTGTTACACAGAATGACCTTTTCCAGGTGAACGTAGCAACAGTTGTGTAATGTTGTAATGTCTTTCTTTCTCTCTCCCACAGAGCTATATCCATGGCAGCAGTCAGGCCCAGTTTGTGGCCGAGTCTCACATCATCCTTCTTCTGAGTATCCTTACACAAAGCGTTTGTGAGTGCACTGTATGTTTCACGTGTTGGCACAGATTGAAACATGTTGCTGCAGCATGTAAGTCATGCTGGGACATTTGCTCTCATGTGAAATGTTTATCAGCTCATCTCCCCCTCATCTCCCCCTCATCTCCCCCCCATTTGCACCCAGGATGCCAGTTTTTATATCTGGAACGACATTCTAATTTCGCTGTCTGCTACACTTTCCCAACATGAAACCATTGTCATCTGTGTGCATGCTCCATAGGGAGGCTGCCTGCAGAACTGAACAAACAAATGATACAAAGACAAGTGATTGTCCTCTTTTTAACTTCAACTCCTTGCCTGATTTGTTTCAAACTCATCTCCTGATGATAGGCTGTGTCTCTCTGTCCGTGTGTGTGTGTGTGTTTGCTTGTGCACTGGTTTGCCAGAATTGTTGTTTGTGTTTGTCTCCTTCTCTGTCTGCTTGTATGTGTACCCATGTGTGCTCGCACCAGTGCTTTCCTACGTGTGTGGGTAATGATACTGTTCATCCCTAGCTGTTGTGTTTGTCCTCTAGGGAAATAGCATGTCCGAGGTTGCACCTGCTTCAGAGTAATATTTGTCTGTCTACATTCCCTGTGTTTTTTTTTGTTGCTGTTGTTGTTGTTGTGTGTGTGTGTGTGTGTGTGTTTTTATTTTTATTGTCTGTTCATCTGATTACATTGAAATGAAAAACACCTGCGGAAACGCTAACGCACCTTCTGTGTTGATCGTGCAGATGGTGTAAACACAATATGTGACCATCATAGCACTTTCCCCGAGGACGTAATGTTGTTTTAATCTGCATGCATGCAGGTACGCACCTCCATACCGTACAAGTGTACAGTAACACAGATATATCATATTTGGGTGATTTGTTTTTATTATTTAAATAACCAGTAATACTTAGTTACACCTTTGATTAATATAAATATAGAAGGGATATGTGAAAGATAAATCCTTACAGACAAACATCACTAGACATGTGTATCTTTGTGGTGATGCTCATGTGCAGCTGCTCTTCTCCGGAATGGAGCTCAAGATCCAGCCACGTAAAAGCTCACCCACAGAATCCCTTCTGCTGTTTCTGGTAGCAATAGAATCATCAACAAATGTCAGGGAGCCAGTTCCATTTACAGCCATATATTCCCAAAGCATGACTGAGCCACCGCCATGTTTGATAGATCAGGTGGTTACTTTGGGTCATAAGCTGCTCTTTTTCCTCCAAACATGCCTCTTTCCATCATTTTGATCGAGATGGATTTTTGTTTCCATCTAACATCTGAGTCCATCGAACCTCCTTTTTTTTTGTCTCGTACATTTCTGTCTGTGAATTGCAGCCCGTCCCATCTGTGTTTAATAATCAGTGACAAGTCAACATGTTGGAAAAGCCTTGGTATTCCGGTGTCTTCTCTAAACATTGGAGTGGCAGAAATGTTTGTGTGAGGGAAAAGTAGGATTACAGCTTTGATAGTGTGCTCTGTCCTTTGTTATTCCAGTTCTGCATGAATATTGAACTAGATAAGTAGCGAACATCATTTTCTTTGCTAATGACACGAAACACATGCAACTATGGTGCAAATCTTTTGCTGGATGATTGGGCTACACTAAATGCAAATGACCGATAGGATAGTAGCAATGGCAGTGCATGGCTATTCATTTTTTTATCTAATTTGCCTCACACATTTCTAATGTTATGCCACATGGTGTGGGTGTAGGATGTCTGCAAACCCAAGGAAAAATCTGTTGTTATAATTAGAAACAAACACATAGTCGCATAGCTTGGCTCCCTATAATGATACGTCTCTATTTATTATCATGGCTTTATAGTTACACTTCCTGTGACCCGCCCAAACTGGCGCCCTCCATTATTCAGTTATTCAGAATGCTGCACATGGAGGTATTGTCTGTGTTTTGCCAGCATATCATGCCATTCGCCATACAATCAAGAGAATGCTTCAGTTTCCCTGGCAGTCTTTGTTTGTGCTCCACACCAGTGGATTTGTATGCGGTGCACACTGAGAGGGATCTGTAATTAGGTATTTAGCCATGCAAGGCTGTTCTCAATATAGTATGTTCAGCACTTAATCGGGTGTTTATTATTTAAAAGAGGACATACGACATATACCGCAGAGGGGAAATTAATAGCTTTAACTAAAGACTACAGGACAGTTTGTTTTCAGTTAATCCACTCAATCACACCATCACTCAAGAGTAAGGTTTGTGTCTCAAAGCGAGGTTGTGTGACAGCAGTGACTTGTGTGTTAGGAGGATTACTGTGTATCTGTGTTGCATTACGGCGTATTTAGTTGAATACTTTAAAAGGACCACTACCTGGGATCCTAAAATTTCCTTTTCTATTGTCACACCTCTTTGACTCAGTCTAAACAAACATGTTGATGTCCTCTTACTGAGTCTGCTTATGTTCTAGTATTGTTGAAATAAATGGTATTATATTGTGTATATTGTGTAAGTGTACATACAAGTGTACTCCATGTACATACACTTGTATATGGGTATGTGTCCCTTGTGCTTGCTTATGTGCTTGGACATGCACATGTATGCAGATGACTGAGAGCAGTGTTTACATTCCGCTCCACTTTATGCAAGTGTGTTGTTTCCTTGACAACCTTGTCCCAGATGCTGCCATCACAATGGGAATGGTGCTGTTGAACGAGGCGGCCACCTCCAAAGGAGACGTTGGCAAAAGGAGAAGTGAGTAGAAAGGATTGATTGATTGTAGCTTTATTTTTCTTTTCTCTTTGTCATTTCTCTTTTCATTTTTAAGTTCTACAATCACACTGAATGAGAAAGCAATATTACAAGTTCAGTACATACAGTATATGTATGTAAAAAAGAAAATACAAACGTGAGAAAGCACCTACATCAAACATCCCCAGAAAATGTCATCTTAACACATCTTTCAGTTTTTGAGTTACGCTCTGCTCACAGTAATAGAACCGTGTCGTATAAGTTGAGTATATAAAGTCATATTATTAATTAATAGCAATGTTTTACTTTTGCTTATATACTTTTGTTTCTGTTTATCTGTCGAAAGTTCCTTACCAGCACTTGAAGCCATCTAAGCAGATAATGGTCCAGTGTGTAATATTTAGGAGGGTTTACTGAAGGAAATTAAATCCACTACCCATTATTATGTTTGTAATAGTGTGTCATCACTTGGTTTACATACCCTTAGAATAAGCCTCTTTAACGTACTTTACCCAAGGAGATGGCTTGGTGGAGGAGACCTTCTTGCGCTGCCATGACAACCCACATTTCCCATGTAAACATTTCAATAATTTCACTTGAACAGAACTTCCAGCATGAGCATATTGAACTTTATAGAACTTGCCATGCTGAATCAAACCACACCAGCATGAGGCCTTTATATATATATTTATATGTATATCTATATATATATATATATATAGATATATATATATACATTTTCCCTTCAAATGCAACAGGACCCTCACACACTCGAAGCATAACAGCCCCATTCTTTCAATAATGTGCGTTACAAGTCCAACCTGATTGGTCGTTGCTGAGTGGCATTTGGAGAACTGGCAGGGGGGCTGTAATTATCCATATCAGGGACTCTGGGAGCCCTTTTTCGCTTAAAGCAATCTCACATTAAATGGTAGCAGAGGTAGGATTCATGCGTTCGACCACCTGAGACTGCTGAGAAACAGTTGCTGCCTGTTGTTCAACAAGCTCTTCTGAAAACACTTCCGCAGGTGCTTTTGTGAGTGTTACCTTCAAGTCTTTTCAGTTGTGGATGAGCCACACACTAATACGATCCTGAATGTCACTATTTCTGACCCTATTTGACAAATGAATGACATCTGCCTGGTGAGGGAAACATTCAGGAAAAAAATGAGAGAAAAATATTGATTGTTGCACAAAAGCTGTGTCTCACAGTTCACTAACGCAGTGCAGCAGGTGTTCACTGATACCAGAAATGATTTATATTTGCACATACAAATGAAAACCCCTGGTCTGAATACACGTGTGCAGCACAATGAAAAACATAGTGACAGATTTTAAAAACAGTGGAAGTGTTATAGAAATGGTTAACACCAATACATTAGTATCATTAGCTGTCAATTTAAATTCAGCTAATTTCTTGCGTTCTATTGGGTCAGTTTATCCAAAAAACATCAAGGCATACCAGCTTGCAACATAATTAATGTACTGTTTATAGGAGTAGTTTTGGTTCGGCACAATAAAAAGCCCACAGAATAGCTCATTGGCCTTAAATGATTAAATTGTTAAGACACATACTGTGCAGTTATCGCAACACCTCACCTTTTCTCATTTGTGTGACATGTACACGCAGAAACACGTACACTCTTGTGTCTCTTTTACAGATTCAACCTGACGTGACCTAATAAGTTATTCATCGCAAACTCTTCAAGTTTGCAAATTTACAGCATGGGCAGTCAGCTTGACACTGAAAAATGCCTCTTGGGTCTTTTTCTGAATGATCTAGTACTTTTATCTTTCCGTTAATGAAGGAGCCATGTACGCAGAAATCGCTCTCAGTATCCTGCTGGGTCTGTTTATGTTCAAGAAATTTGCTACACCAAAGGCACGAAATAAGGACAACTTAGGTTGTCATTATAAGTCTGCTCAGCCTTGCCATTTCATGTGCGTCAGGAGCAGTGCATTACACAATCATCCAGATGGTCACAAAGAAAATGAAGTACTTACCTTAAATTTTGTTTTACATTGAGGAAACATTTAAGGAAAGATGAGCTTCATTAGATTTCATGTACAAATCAGTGCTGCAGGAAATGTTATCATTTATTAATATAACTAATTATAATTTGTTATTTTTGGACACATACCAATAAGTGCATGTGAATCTGACCTCTGCGTTTAACCCATCCTTATTATTATCCGGGGAGCAATCAGAGGCACCTCAGCCCTTGACCCGTCCTGGGATTTGAACCGGCAACTGGAAATGAGAAGTACAAGACCATCTGGCACTGCACCCCAACACTATGGTGCTCCCACATTAACATTACAGCTAAATACATACTTGTAAATATCATATCAAACAAGAAAACTCCCAATTCAGCACCAGCAACTCTATTAATATATTTTAAAATACTTTTTTAGAATACTTTTCTACACTTTTTTTTACTCGCTGTATGTTGGTTTTATGGAGACCTGCAATATAGAACATATAGGTTCATTCTCAGACGTTCTCTCACAAACTAATATATAGATCTGCAACTGTGCGCTCACTCCTGAGAGGCTGTGGATTATCTGTGGACTCAATTGTGAAACCTTAGTCATTCACAGTAATACACACAATCAAGCGTAGCGACAGTAAGTCAAAGACGAGAGCACTTTACTGATTACACTGGAGTTTACCTTCAGTGTAATCGGATAAGACAATGTGTCTCAAGCAAAACGGGTGGATGAGAAATTCGTTTTAAATTAATCAAGTGTAATGAGGACGCAGAGCTCTCGAAATGCTGGCTTAATGCTTCAGCTACACTTTGCTTTATTAACAGAAATTCCGTGTTTTTTTGCACATAGATTTTAACATTTAACATTTCTGCTGCTACTTTATGTATTTTTTTTGTAATTTGTATTATAAAGTGTTACTTACTGGTACTCCAAATTAACTCTTTAACACCAAGCATATCACACCGCAAGTGCATACCGTAATTACGCAACAGTTTGTGCTATAATAAGAATTCCAACAGTTTCTGAGAACCGAGAAGTTGCACGTCAAAGCCGACATGTGGTTATTACAGTAATTTCACTCCCGCTGTTGTAGAATGCTGGCAAATCCGCATCTTTGAGTTGGAAAAACTCCTGTACATATTTTCCATTTTTTTGCCTGGTTTTGCCCATTGAGACAAAAACTCAAACAAATGTTATTTTAACTATTTTCTATTCTGTTCAAATTTCAAATTGAATATGCAAAATATGCAAAACTACAGTGTTTTGTTTTTTCTAAATAAAAATTTTGTTTCATTTAAATTGTTAAAACACTGTTTTAACATGCAGCAAATTATAAATAACTGCCAGATATTGAAAGTTATTCTGGAAAAATGGGCAAAAGCACTTAGCCGAAGGACATTTTATGACTCTTTTTTGGTAAGCCTAAAGAAAAAAGGAATAAATTGAAATATTCCAATAATTTACTTAATAATGAAATAATTAATTAAATAATTTACTTCGTTATTCCAGTAAGTTAATTTAGTTAGCATGATGCTGGATGCTGGAACTTATGGCTCTTGCCGTTGACTTTAGAAAGTACAGCTCGCTAAGCAGATTTTAGAGAGGAGAGTAATTGCTCTTCAAGCTGGCATGTGGACTGTCGATAAAACCGCACTACAATAGGTTCAAAACTGTGGCAGGAGCGATGGCGTTGTTCATGCCTGCCACGTTTATTTGTTGTCCTGTTCCAACAAGGCACACAATGTACCGAAATGGCAGCTCTCAGGACTGAAGGACCGCTTGACACCACCTGACGAGTCTTCTCTGCAGGTGTTAAGGATACTCGTGCAGTACCCGTACCTCCGTCCCCTTTCATTTCTTATCCAAACAATGTCAACACTCTGCTTCCCTGAGTAAGTCACCTGCCAAGTTTGAAGCCCCTCAAGCGACCACAGTAATTGCATGATTGCTCTTCTTCAGCATCCAAGCAGAGCTTTTACATGAGCTCTAGATTATGTGAGAAAGGGATATTTTATCCTGTGCAGGTAATGACCTCAAACACACAATGGGAATATCACAAAGTGGATTTCATCAGAGTTAGTTTGGTAAAAAAAAAAAAAAGGATGAAAAAAGGAAATCTTTAATTGAAATGATAAACTTTTTATTTGACTTTACCTATGAGAGCTTGGCAAATACATGATGATGGTTTTATAATAAGCTGCAAATGTGTTTCTCAGTAACTGTAACTTTCTTTGTTCATGTTCACTCTTTCTCACTCTCTTACTCCTCATTTCCTTTCTTCTTCCTACGTTTGGAAAAATACTGTCTTTCTCCTTCAACTCAACCTCCGGATTTATATAATTACCACCTACTAATTAAAATAAATTGAAGAAAACTCATCTCACTGATTACTTGTTACTGCTGTACAAGCATCCTAATGCTTTCTGAAAACTTACATAAACACTCAGTAGCTAGGTTCCCATGAAAATTGAACACAGTATTCAAGTGAAGTTTCAGAAATGTGGTAATCGAAAATCCTGATTAATGTGTGTTTCCAGCCATTGTTGTACAACAAATATTTGTACCTAGTTTACCAAGATAAGCATTAGTGCACTAGGAAGATGAGCGCCAAGAAAGCTCAAAAAGTGTGTGATGAAAAAGTTGTCAAAGAATGTAGTACTGTTGATGCCAGGTTCCGAAATGGAATCAAAATGCTTTCTTGGATTATTTGTTCCATGTGCCTTATTCTATTTTCATACCATGATGGGAGGTTTAGCATTAGTTAATTTTACAGGAGGTCTGAATTATCCCAGATTGGGTTGAAGTTGCATGGAATTTGCATGGAACAGAACAATACTTATATTGTACATATATATACTTATATATATAATATAAGTACTACCTCAAACTATATTCATCAGCCTTAGAACTAGATCAACACAAATGTACTGCTTTTTCCTCTAGTTTTAAAATTCCTACAATTGAAAGCAGAAATTGGAACAGCGTATCACACAGGAACAAATTGTCTCTGCAATAATGTCTCTACAAAGTGGTAAAGCCCCTGGCCTCGACAGATTCCCTCCTGAATTTTATAAAAACAAATTAAAGACCAACTGGCCCCCCTTCTTTTTTCAGTTTATAAAGACTAAAGCACTGAACAAATCTAACTCTTGCACCTACACTCCATCAGTTATCCATTACACTGTTGTGTGTTGTGTGTACGTTTTGCTCAGGTGTGTTTATATAGTTGGTGAAAATTCTTTTTTTTTCATCAGATTGCCTATAGGTTGTGCTGAAAAGAAAGGTTATAAGACACTCTATTTTGCATATTCTTATATCCTCTGTTTATACTGTACATTTAAGCAGTAATGGAAAAAAACAGCCAAAATGCTCTGTGTTCTAAGGGTTAATTAAGTTAAATTGCACTGACCCAACTGCCTCAGTTTTTTTTAACCAATTCAATCTCCTCCATTCATCCTCTATTTTGTTCAGGACACGCTTTAATACAGTTCAAGGTCCTACACAGACTGCATTTTTCTAACGTGAGACTGGCAAGAATATTTCCAGCTATAAACCCTATTTGTGACAGGTGCAAACAGACTCCAGCAACCATCTACCTTATGCTTTAGTCTTGTCCAGAACTAACCCACTTTCTGGGATTCCTTTTTTTTTTGTGACCCAATCCTCTCTTGCAATTGCTGTTTTTGACATTACATCATATTGAGATGGGTGCAGTCACTCAGCATATCTACAGATGGTCATTGCCTCTTTATTAGCATGACGTGGCATTCTTTTTAAGTGGAAGGATTCAAATCTTCCAACAAAAAACCAGTGGATTAGTGACATGATGCTAAATGTAAAGCTGGAGTAGACCTGAACCGGATCTGTGAGCATATCCCTTGTCTGTATTGTTGTCCATCTATCCTACTAATGTCCAATTATACAGCGATGCAACTGCTTTTTTTGGTCTGTCCTTTTATGATGCCAGTTTTTTTTTTTTGCAATAAGACTTAAGACAAAATAACATCATGCTGTGTAATTGCATTACCTTTTAAATTATAAAAACCATAAATAACGTATTAAGAAAAGGTAAAGTAGCATAGAGAATGGACGTCTGTCAGTAACAGAGAGGATTAAGCGCGGATTGGAGTGTAATCACTGGATGTGGGCGTTAAATCCCTGGCATATAACTTCCATACTGCTGAGTGCAGATACAGGAAGTTATCTGCTGCTTTCATGGGCATCTGCACCAGAAAACAGAGTGTACGCTGTTTCTCAGCAGTGACTGAACGTGTGATGGAGTTAAAAAATCACCAGATGTGCACTATCAGTGGATGAACTGTATGTTCGGGTGGGATGAGATAGTCGGCGGGGATGTGAAAGTGAAGGAGGATGAAACGAGGATGAGAGAGAGTAATTAAAGAGGCAGGGAAAGTGAGATTGCACTGTGAAAGAAGTACATAAGAGACTTTTTTAAAATAAGGTCACAATCCATCATCTGCCACCTCTTTCTCCTGTAATACCAGCATGTCATACAAAACTACCTAATTTCAAGACAATAGAAAACTTATTGAAATACAAAAACCTGTGGAGGTTTTTAAGGTTATGCTGCAGATTCTTGCAGACAAAAATATAACATATATATATATGTACTGTATATTCAGTATTGTGCAAAGATCTTAAAGCACCACCAGTGTTGTTGTTTTTAATTCCTTCATTCATTTATTGTCTTCCACTTAATCCTCCACATGAGGAGCTGCACACCCTGGACAGGTCACCAGTCCATCGCAGGACCAACAAACGGCCATTCACGCTCACATTCACACCTACTGTCAGTTTAAAGTGTCCAATTAACCTCTGCTTGCTTTTTGACTGTGGGATGAGACTGGATTACCCGGAGAACACAAACACACACGCATACAGAAAAGACAGTGGCCCCACCTGGTTGCAAACCTGGCTCTTTTTGATGTAAGGCAACATTGCAGGCCACTGCTCCACCATGTTGGAAACCAGTCATTTGGAATTCATCCACAAACATGGCTCATCTGTTAATTGGACATTGTCAAACTTTTAGGAGCATCACAATATATACATCCACACTTGCCCCTCCCCTGAATTTGGTAAAATGGGTTAAGTCCATATATTTTTTGGCTTCCTCCTGTTTGGGAAATGTAAAATGTATTTTTTACCATGCCAATATATCATGATTAAAATTGAGCCAAGTCATGCAGTCAAAGGAGGAATTACCACCTTTGTCATTGAGGGAATTCATTCAGCTTAAACAACTTTTCATTTCACCAAGGTCATAAATCTCTTAGCATATTAGCATGCTCAGTGTGTGTGTCTCCCACTCATAATTGATGACTTATGGGTAATGCATCCCACTATGCTTAATGAAGATACCCAGACATTCACCCTGCCACTCTCACACTCACTGGCTTATACATAGGCATAAGGACTCTCGCTGTAGTTTGCACAGATTACTTAACTAACACTGACCCTCATTTCAGTATGAATGGAACCATGGCCGTGTACCCACACGTGGAATCAGCTCTGCAGACAAGGAATGTGGAAACTAGCCCCAGGATGATCCAAAACCTTATTCCTAACCTCCAAACCAAAATGAATGTTTAAACCTACTCTTCAACTAATTACACTTCGTTTTGATGAATGTTCTCAGTCATCCAGGTCATAGTCTTCTTCAGTAGTTGGCTGTAGGCGACTGGACTTCCCATCCAAGACGCTTCTTCAGTTCTTCTTTCTAATAACACTTCATCTCTTAACTCTAACTTAAACTGGCGCCTCAGGAATGAGGCTCAATCTCGTTAGGACAAGGTTTTGGTCAAGGTTTTCGGTCCCCATGAGGACTATAAAGTCATCAGTCTATAATGAAGCACTAAAAAAAAAAATATCTTAATCTCCTGCCCACACGCCGTCAGTTATCCATCACACTGTTGCTAAAGGAAAAACAAAGATCCACTCGACTGCTCATCCTACACACCTATCAGTTCAACAAACTGCCATGGTGAAGTATTTTCTAAAGTCATCGCCCTTCACCTTGAGTAGATCCTTCCTTATTTAATTTATAGACTGGGTTTTTCCAGGTCATATATTTATTTGAGATGCTTGTTTAATATTATTTACACTTAACTCAATAACCTATCCCCAGAAGCCATTATATCCCTTGATGCCAAGAGGGCATTTGATAGGTTGGAGTGGGACTATCTTTTCCATACATTAAATAGGTTTGGATTTGGCCGTGAGTTCATTCAACTAATTAAAATACACTGACCTAACTGCGTCAGTTATACTAATTCAGTCTCCTCTATTCATCCTCGTATTTGTTCAGGACACGCTTTAATACAGTTCAAGGTCCTACACAGACTGCATTTTTGTAAAGTTAGACGACTGGCGACTGAATATTTATCATCTATAAACCCTATTTGTGAGGCCCCAGCAACCATCTACCCTATGCTGTAGTCTTGTCTTTCGGGGATTCCTTTTTTTGACATATGACATACAACAACCCTCTCCTCTGTTTGGATGGGTCCAGTCATGCAGCGTACCTACAGATTCATTGCCCTTTCTGCTTTATTAGCTTGAGGTGGCATTCTTTTTTAGTGGAAGGATCCAAATAACCATAATAATCCTCCAACTTCATCTCTGAACCCTAACTTAAACTGGCACTTCAGGAATGAGGTTCTGTCTCATTAGGACAAGGTTTGGATCAAAGTTTTTGGTCCCCATGAGGACTAGTAGCCCTTACAAGGTCAGCTTTATGGCCATTAATCAGTATCAAAAAGTAGTACTCCAGAATATATATATATATATATATTCTGGAGTACTACTTTTATATATACTTGATATACTTTATATATACTGGAATGGTTGTGTTGAATTGTAAGTGGAATGAATGGAAAGTGAAAACAAATGGATGGGGAACAGCTATGGTGCTGACACTGAGAGATGGGAGCTAACAGTCTTATACATACAGTGCGTGCATTACAGATCGCATTACACACACAGACACAAACCAGTGGAGCCCTGAAGATGAATGACAGTAGACGCACACAAAATGACTCCGTCTGAGAATCTGTTTTAACCTTTTCCAACCAAATATTTAGCTCTGACATTGTATCATCTGTCTCTGTCGCTCCCTCTCAAGCAGTCACACGGAGAACGTGCAGAGATCTCACTGTTTAGTCTCCAGGAGAGGTCCTCATCCTAATCCCTGATCAACATTATCAGTCGGTGGTGACAGTTTAATTGAACACAGTGAATCTTGAGGATAAGCTGCCACGTAAGGGTGTGTACAAACACAAATGCTGCATACACACACATGCTAACACACACCATTCCTCTGCGGACTTAAGTTGATGCTCGAGCTTGTGTGCGTTTGACGTAAGAATAGCCACAGAGGAAATAATGTGATAACTGCTGCAAACAAGAATTTTCTGCAACATCGCAAGTTTGATAATGAAAAAAGGACGGTGCCTTACATAGCATGCAAAATGATTCTCTAAATGAACTTTATTATCAGAGGGATGGAGGACAATGAGCAGTGCTGTGTATTGTTGTGGATGTTCTCACAACTTCTTTTTTTTAGCAAAACATTGAATGTTTTAAGTTTTTTTTTTTGTTTTTTGACCAATAGCAGGTTGCTAAGTATGCCTACATAGGTGCTTACATGTGTGGTAAGAACCGTTTTACTGTATATTTTGTGCCCGCAAGTTGAACAGAAAGTTGCATCTAGTGTTGGTTTGTTTGCGCCGGGTGAACGAACTGAACTGAATCACTTACGGAAACGATTCGTTCGTCTGAGTTCAGCTGAGCTGTGCTGTGTCTTGAGTGAGACAGCGGCAGTGGGCGGGGCAAAATTGATTCATTCACTCACTGCAGACACATAACAAATCAGTCACTCACTCACTCTTATCTTTACACTTAAAGAAACGACAACATAAAGACACACAGATAAGATCCCCGTTTATTAACTTTCCCAGTAAGCACACACTCAAGTGTTAGGCTGGTGCGTAATGAACGTGCAGTGTGGAGACTCAGCAATGCTGCAGCTCAGCTGCCTCTGTGATGAGAGAGAGGAGGAGGACAGTGCAACAAGATCAAATTATGTGTAAAAGGGTTGCATCCTGATCTCGCCACCTTTTATAGTTTCCGCTGTTGAAACCTACAATATGACAAAAACTACTGTGAGGGAGTCAACGGTGCATGTACTGATACAGCAAATGATTGGTTCACTGAGTGTACTGTGCATTAATCCACGTACCAGTTCAGTGATTCAGCGGCTTAAACTGTCTCGGCAAATCCCAGAACAATGCCGAACTTTTCAAAAAACCTAAACTTGCAGAAAATGTGTGTTGAACTCCAACATTTAGCAAGGACATTTCTAAAATCTCTATTTTAACAGCGGGTGTTTGGTGTATTTAGCGACAGCACTGACGAGAGCCAGAAGCGCTGAACTGAGTCACAAACCATTCTGTTTCAGTTCAGTGAGTCAGGCGGGGTCTGCGCTCCGGTCATGCAAGGAAGAACTCAACGATTCGGTGAACAAATCGTTTTAGTGAACTGATTCTAAAGATTCAGTACAACGAAAAGAACTTTTGTTTCCATCACTAGTCGCATCGGTGGTTATAATATGGGTGGAATTATCTAAATGGACGTCTTCAGTCAGATTCAAACATTCTCACAGGCCTTTGTCTGATGAGTATTATACATACCGTTCATCAGAACGTCTGATAAAGGAAATGCAATAATGTGTACGTCACATTAACATCACAAGAAATGAGTTAACCCTCTGGTGTTTCATTTACTACCCCCTTAAGTCATTAGAGGACAAAAATGTCCACTTCCAAAAACCTTACAGATTAATGTTTTTTTTTTGCATAAATCTCAAAGCGCTGCTCAAAACTACCAAACATTCAAACATTTTGAGTAGGAAAGAAATATTCATCTGTGCTATTCTTATAGCAGTTTTTGGAAGTGGACATTTATTTGTACCTTATGACTTAAGAGGGTAGTATATTTTAAACTAAGGCTACACAAATAAAGTCAATTGTTTGGCTTCAAAAGACTGATTTTTATCAGAAATCAAACTGGCATATGAAGGAGAATGATAGAATGTGTGGCAGTTTTGAGCAGGGCTGAAGTTGTTTCAGAGATTTATGCAGAATAATTCATATTTACCTGAAATGTTTTTGGAAGTAGACATTTTTGTCCTCTAATGACTTTCGAGTATGGTCTTTTCTCCACTGTGTTCTATTGATCTATTATTTGAAATCCAGACTCCATTGTCAAGAGAGAGTCTTTCTTACACAAAAATGTGAATATGCACTAACACAGCCAAAATGATGACCTGATCAAGAGGGAGAAATTCCCCAAACAGACAAAAATGTCCATCATGAAGACTGATGATTAATGGTCTAATGGTGTTTGTTTTTTTGTTTGTTGTTTTTTTCAATGATGCAGTCGAACAGAATTGAAATGAAATGAGAGATAAAGAAACGTTATGGTTATCTTTGTTGTTGTCTCATTTGTGTGTGTGTGTGTGTGTGTGTGTGTGTGTGTGCCTTTACAGTCATCTGCCTGGTTGGCCTTGGCTTGGTGGTGTTTTTCTTCAGCTTCCTGCTCTCCATTTTCAGGTCCAAGTACCATGGATACCCTTACAGGTAACTATGGCTATGGTTTTTTTTTTTCTTTTTCATCCAGCTCATTTGACACTTATTCAAACACAATATACATTCTTTGAATGACCGAGTTGAAATCCAGAAATCCAAACCAGAACCAGGTCTATCCGTTCCCATTATTCCTCTAATTTTACGACGGCTGCTTTATTGGAAACTTCCCTTCTCTGTACACCAATCTTACTGTAAAGATGTCCACAAGGATTTGAAGTAGGTTTATTAAATTAATATAAATCCCCAGTCCCAACATATTTCAAATCATGGATGTGTCATTAAATGTGTTTTCGCGTGGACATCAAAACCCTGTGGCAGTGGCATTTTGGTCCCACTTTGAGCCAAAGGTCACCACAATATAAAGATTTAATATGTGACAGAAAACACTTTATAAGTCGGGGTCCAGCTCTTAAAAGCTTAAAAGCACATGCACAATATCACGGGACAGTGGGAAACGGTTGCAGAAACTCACAAGTGGTGCAGGGAAGGAAGAGCACTTGAATAGGACGGATCATTTATTGTACCCGGTTGTGACCTTAAGCTCTGAAATACAAAAAAAAATGGCTTTTTCAAAGAGGTTTGTAACTGCCGAATATTTGCCAAGAGGGAAGAATCACTTGTACCTTTTTATCCATTGTACATTTTGAATTATATTCCTTTGCATTGGCGTCACTCTTTTTGCTCTTTTGTTCACATAAGCCATCCACTGTGAAGTATTTGAAAGGTGGATTAAGTCTAATGAATTCAAAAGTGAGGGTGGAGATTCTTTGTTAGAACCTACTCTACTCCTCTCTAATAATCAGCTCATCTATGTAGAGGAAGATAACGGCAACATTTAATTGAAATTTGATTTGTGTAAAGTTTCTTTGTCTTGTTCTACAAATGAGTTATTACGGTTTCACTGAGTTATAGCACGGTGGTCGGTCCATGTTTCATATTAAACTGCTACTAATATTAATGACGATTAAAAACAACCCTTTCCAGAACTGTTTCAAACTGCTTTATAATAAGTAATAAACTTAAATGCTGGTAGTGGTAGCAGGAAGCGTTCAGCCCTTGAACTTGCTGCCTAATTTCCTTGAGCAAGTGTTGTAAATTTAATAAAGACATTTTAAGAGGCGAGTCTGCTGCTCCTGTGTTGCCTCTCCTTGATGAAAACTGAGGAGCAGCGTTGTTGTTGATGATGATGATGATGATGATGATGATGAGGATGATGAACAAAGATGCCTCTTCAGGAGGCGTATGAGCAATTGTGCCTGATGAGTTGCTTCTGCTGTAGAAACTATTTAAGAATCTCTGTTTTGATCAACAGCCATAGTTTTGTTTTTTGGTGTTTTTTTTGTTTTTTTTTCAAATTCTACTGAAGATGTGTTGCTATTGTTCTGCACAAGCCCAAAGAAAAACACCTTCTTTATGTCGAAATCGTCCTCTAATTCCCTCTCTCTTTTTCTCTTTTAATTGTCTCAGCTTCCTTATTAAGTGAAGAAAAGACAGTGGAGGAGGTTAAAGGAGGGTGAAGCGGGAGTAGGTGAGGAGAAGACGAGTTATGAGGATACTTGAAGAAGAAGACGCAGCATTACCATTGATTTTAGAGTGCATGTCTTTTTTTTTTTAGTTGTTTCTTCTTTTTTTTTCTTTTAAATCAACTGCTATCTTTGACTTTGCAAACTGACTTATTCAATAAATTATTACCATTTACACTGGAAAATAAAGGATTTGGGCATGTATTTTATGGTTCTCTATGGTTGATTTCAGGAGTTGAATATTGTGTGTGGGTAGACACACTGACCTGGGTTTGTTTTGTTTGTCATCCTCTCAGTACATGAAAAGTGAAACACTACTGTGCTGGTTGGTACATGGTAAGAGGGGAGACTTAACCCTTTAACACCGAGCGTATCGCCGACCACACATTTGCACAAGCGCACTTTGAATTACTGTAATTACGTGATGGTTTGTGATATTGGAAAAAGAAGTTGCAAGTCAAATCAAAGGCGGTTATTACGGTAATTACAGTCGCACTGTTGCAGGAAGCCAGCGAATCAGCGTCTTTGTCACCAGAGAGGAGAGAGTTGGGAAAAAAAAACTTGTACATAGTTTCCATTTCTTGGCCTGTTTTTGGACACTGAGACAAAGACTCAAACAAATGTTCTTTGAAATATGATTTATACCAGTGGTGTCAAACTCATTTTAGTTCACATACTGTCCAATTTGATCTCAAGTGGGCCAGACCCTTAAAATAATTGTATGATTAACTATTAACAACAAGAAGTCCAACTGTTTCCCTTTGTTTTAAATGTAATGAAGTATCTTTGGAATGTGGAATTTCAACAATATTATGTCTAAGTCTACCATTTACACATGTACATTTATATTAAATTTAAAAATATGGTATTTATTTCTTCATTTTAAATTGTTAATATGCTATTTTAAGATATTGAAAGTTTTGAGGCTTAGGTGTTAAAGGGTTAGTAAAAATTCTCACTAAACAGTTGCAAAATCTGTACATTTAACTCTTACATTACATTCCACCTGTTTTCTCTATCGATGATAAATAAATCAGGCCTCAGAGTTATAGTAAATTGTTGGATTTTATATCTATATTTATATATATATATATATACATACTGAACGGCTTAAATCGAAAAGTGTGCATAGATTTTTCATCAGCGCGGTCATTTATAAGTGAGGTTAAAGGGTTTTGATTTAAAATCTTTGCGTCCGAAGTTTGTGCTGAGGCAGATTTTTACTCGGAAACCAAAGTTTATATTTCGATGGACACTCGACTCATGGTCCCGTAGCACGGCCACACATAGTCCCCCCCGGCTCCGTCCCTGCAACCTCACAAAGCATTTATTTTTTATGTATGAATCGATGTAAATTGATCACTGCCAAAACCTTTGGACGGGATGTAAACCTCATTTGTCAGCGGCTCGGCACTTAACTCACTGGTGCAAAGCAGCGGCCTATGAATCTGTTTCACAGCAGACTGCCTGCAAGTGGTGTAACTTTTCTCGCTGATTGTGAGAAGCAGAGGTCATTTAGAGAATACATACATTTCTAATTTTTCACTTGTGGGCTGCCCACTGAAAACCCTGAGTGGGCTGGAGCCTGGAACCATTTATATAACCTGCTGTGTGTGGGTGGGCAGATAGAAGAATGTTGCTGCACATAGACGTAATAAAAATATTCCCTCTCAGACTTCCCATTCTCTATTTTTGTTGTAAATCATTGGAAGAGTGAACTAGTGTGTGTGTGTGTGTGTGTCGTGCAGAAGCTGCGTCTCACTTTCAGATTGTTCCCTTTCGTTCACTGTGCAGTTAAAGAAAAAAAAAGTGCAGTACATAACATCCTTGTTTAAAATGAGTGGACTTAGCACAATAATAACCATCTTCAGCCATGGAGAACTCTGCTTATTTACCAGGGGTTTTTCCCCTAGAGATTTTTATTTTTTTTTCCATCTTCAGCCTGTGTTGAAACAAATGAAAATGAAACGGTGGGTACAAGATAGCCACCGTTTGCCGCCGAGAGAAGATTTCTTCCTTCCGTCTCCTCTCGACTGTTGGCCTTTTACGCTTGTGGAGGAAATCAGTGGAGCAAAATGTCACCTTCATGGGGGGCGTAAGTATTGGCAAATGGTGCGAAATCAATGTGGGTTTTAGACGGTTGTAGAACAAACGATATAATTACAGCCCAATTTCTCCCATTACTTTGAAAAAGTTACGGCGCGGCATGCTAAAATTAGCCGTAAAATCTTTTTTTCAGTTACTTGGTATAATAGCTTTTGAATTAGAGGGCTGCCAATAATGCTAATCATGTCCTGCATGAAAACATGTTCAAACTGTTGCCCTTGAACAGAAACTGAGTAATGTCAGTGATATAATCCACATGGTCGTGCTGTAATGGAAATGTGTCTTGTCATTTCTATACTGTACTATCCAAACTGGATGCTGATACCACTTCATTGTTTGCTACACTGATGTAAAGCAAGATTCAATGAGCAAAACAGATGTGAATTTAATAACATTGTTTTCCCTCCAGCTATTTTACAGTAAGAAAAAAAAAAAAAAAAAAGGTTATAAGCATCTTGAACTGTAGCAATTTGCTTTTATAGCCATCGCTATTAGAGCTAATGAAAATATGTCGCACAATTCAAAGGCATTTACCTGTTCACTGCCCTGTGTTGTTTTTCAACAACAGATGCGCGGCATAATAAAGTGGTTATGATTACTATTATAGATGCTGCTCTTTAATGGAAACCGATGTTAATGTGTTTTGCTTCTGTTTAAGGGTAAATCCAGATAATGCAAAGGCCGCTGATTTGAAATGAACGGAATGGAATTACCCCTGAACCTGAGAACGATTACTCCCGCAGACGCTGCTTTTCACTTTCAGAGTGCTCTTTTTGTGCTTCTATTTTTTTAACACGTGTTGACGAGTGTGTGCACTGAGTGCTGTCATGATGACCTGCGACACAATGAGGTTGCTTTACTTCCCATTTATTGCTTTACTTCCCCCAACCCCTCCCTCTATTTATTTCTTTAGATTTTTTTTAACTGATATTTTCAAAACAAGACGGATTCTGAATGAATCCACTGCCCCTTGCTTCTTCGCTCTCTTCCCTCTTGTCTGACCTCTGTCTGCTGCGCCTCGACAAACTTAAAAGAAAACCCCTCATGCTTTGTGTCTGTTTGGAGAATGATGCCACCTTACTGTGGACCAGCCTCTCCTCTCATCCAAGCCCACAAACACTTTCTCCAGGCGTCCACGCCACACCACTGCAATTATCATCAGAGCTGTGCTTCACTTATTGCTGTTTTCTTGCATCAGTGTCTATCAGTCTCTGTGTGTGTGTGTGTGTGTGTGTGTGTGTGTGTGTGTGTGTGTGTGTGTGTGCACGCTTGTGTCTCCGTCCCTTTCTTGGAGTGTGTGTACTATGTTTGTACATCAAAGTGTTTGCATTTGTCTTGGTTGTTTCTGAAAAAAAATACTCATACTTGACTGAGGAAAAGAAAACATCTCTGTGTCTCTTCTCTGGAACAAATATTTCCAAGTAAAGTTTTGAGAAATCAGGGATTAGACAGTCTGCATCAATGGGATAATATATAAGAAACAGCTGAAGGAATATCTTTCTCACGATAAATAATGCATTATTTGTTTTATGCCCTGGCTCCTGCCTCTGCTTTTTAAACGTGTGAAGGTCTAACAAAGCCACAACATCAAGATCAGGAAATCCTCCTCAGTGTCCTCACATCTCGCAGTTGCCGTCCCATGCTGTTCTTCATGAATTAAAAATCCAGTTATTTTGCTCACGCGATCAATCGGTCGGAAAGCCATACTGGCGTTGAACGAACGCTAAGAAACTATATATCTTGCTGTGATTTGTGCCTTTTATGTGTATGTATGTTTTTTGGACGTTTTAAGCCTTTTACTATTTGAATCTCTTGTAACATGAGAGGGGCCGAGAGGGGAAGACGTGCAGCGGCGCATCGATACCCAACGCGTGTGAATAAACAACTTCAAGGGCCTGCAAACACCTCTAACTTCCCCTCAATCTCTTACTTCATACAATAATCATGCTACGGATGAGAAAGTCTCAGCTCGCGAGTCTCACGGCAGAGAAACATTCTTTGGCAAAAATATTGCTTTGATTCCAAACTGATGCCCTAATCACCATTTCTACCAGACACACCGAAACCTGAAGAGATTTGGAGCAATCACAAAAGCATTATTATTATTTTTTTAGGGAGAAAATGCATGAATAAATGAAAGGTTGAATGAAGTTTACACATAATACTGGATGAGGCACATTTGGAGGAGATATTTTACCTCGGATCTATGACCTGATGAAAAATAGATCACAAACAGCAACTGTGTGTGTGTGTGTGTGTGTGTGAGAGACCAAAACATGGTCTTAATGAGGAAGTGGTTAGAGTCAGGGCTAAGATTTGAATTGTGGTTAGTTTTAAGATGGTGGAATTAGTGCTGTCCAAATGACTGGACTTCATCGCAGTGTTTTAACAAGACGAACAGCTGCACGTGTGTCAGGGCTGAACAATGAATGGAAATGTTATCGACGATCGCAAAACACAGCTTTCTGCAATTTACAGATCGCAGGAGACGCAACATTTGTTCAAGCCAGAATGTGTCAAAATGTCATTTTAGATGAATTATTAGTACACCTCTTGACTGAAGACTGACAGAGCTGCACACATATCACTCATTAATGCTTTTAAAAGTGTTTTTTTAATGAAAATGAGAATAATGTTGTGAAAATGATATTATGTATTATAGTATAATAATCATATCACATTTTCTGTCAAAATAACATTAATAATGAATAATAACATTCAATTCATCGTTCAGCCCTAACGTGTGTGTTTGGTGGCATTCTTTTGTATGTTCTGTTTACAGTGTGTTTTTAATCACTTTAACTTTTCAACAGCAGTTTTATGAATTGAATTTACACGTCGGCTCATGTTGAAGTGAGACCGAGCTGTTGTCACAGTGTTGCTCTGTGATTTGATGTGTTGTCATGTTGGTTTTTACAGTCTGTGGTGACGTCGCTATAAAGGGCACATCATTGTTTGGGCTGCAGCCAAAAATATTCGACGTATTTTTAATGCGACTGAATTGCTCAGTGAAAAGTCAGTTGGAAGTTTTCTCTTATTATCACTCGGTTCCACCTGTGCATTTTTTGTCTTGGTCCAACCACAGCCTGACACGTTTGCCTTTAGCCAATCAATTGTTAGCTGTCAGACGTTAAGTGCTCTGTCTTTCCGCCGTCATTCATCTGTCATTTCGGCCCTCTTGAGCTTTTGTGGACCACACACTTTCCCACTTTCCCTCACCACCTCGCCTGTGGGTGTCTGGTCCTCCCAAATCAAACCCGGTAATCACACGTTTCCCTCTCATGAAGTCACGCCAACAATGGTGAGCCACTCTGAAAGTATCAAGTCAGTTCCTCCGGTTCACAGTGGATTTAGTTTGACTTCAAATCTTCTCGCTTCTCTTTTGTCCCTGTTATAAGAGTTGACATTCACATACACTCTGTGCTGCAGATAGTGTTTCACATAGCACACACACACACACACACACGAGCAGCTGAAAGGCCATGCTGACAGCATCCTACAGTTGTTGGGTTTTGCAAATTACAAATATGTTGATGAGGTCCCCGCGTTTTACCCGGTATTGGCTGCAACCATGGCAACCCAGGGGACAACGATCTCTTTGAAGATGTTGTCGCTGTTGAGCTTTTCTCTTGTGTTCTTCTTAGTTTAGATGAAACCATGGCCATTCCTGTATTTGTTGATGAGACAGTATGTGGGCCACACGGTGAGTGTAGTGGTTAGCACTCTTGTCTAACCACAAGTGTGTGGTTTCCTCCCACATGTCCAAAAACATGCAGATTTGCACATGTGGAGGATAGAGTGGTAGAAGATGGATGGACACATTATAGACACTGATACCTCTCCCTCTCTCTAGGCTATGTGGACAGTTCTGACCTTGTGAGGACATTTTGGCTGGTCCACACAACTTTAACAGGCTTTTTTAAGATTAAGACCTGGTTTTAGGGTTAGAGTTGGAATCGGGTTTAGGTTCGAGTAAGGGACGCATTATGTCTACACAGAAAATGCAAAACCAGCATGTGTGAGCTTATACTTGTTATCTTTTTAGAACCTCTGCTGACACCTTGTTAGGACCAGACCTCATGGAGAGCAAACCATGATCCCACTGAGGAAGTTTAGGGTGTAAATTGTGGTTAGGTTGAGGTTAGAGTGAGATATTAACTGGTTATGGTTAAAGTAAGGGATAACTAAATCCAAATAATGGAAGTCAGTGCAGTGTCCCGAGAAGAATAGCTGTAGAAATCTTGTGTGTGTGTCTGTAGGTACATGGCAACTGTCACAGCCAGTCTCTCTAACAACAGCTGTCTCTGCTCTCCGCACCTCTGGGGGTTGTGAAGGGAGCATCTCCAAGGAAACAGAAGGAAGGAGGCAGGAGAGAGGGAGAGCACGGTCCACGTGAGTTCAGATGATGTTCTTTAACGATACTGGATCAGCTCAGGAGGAGGAGGAGGGCTGCGGAAGACACTGGAAGGGGAGGATGGAGACATTGTTATGTTACATTATTTTGTAAAGGGAATATATATATGCAGGATATCATTCAAAAGCATTAAAATGTTATTTCAGGAAATAAATACTTAATAGGCACAACAAGCAAGTAAAGAGTAGAGGTATAAGGGATGTTGTCAGATTTTGAGATAGTACCATAACAAAGGTGTTGCTATACCATCACAAGCCTGTGCGGGTAAACAATATGTCCTATTTTGTCTCTTCCCAAATATCTGCTCTATCATTGCAAATAAGCTGGACACTGGTGTGGACTGTTGTTCTGCACCTTTTCAGCAACAGTCCAGAGAGCAGGGAGAAACAAAAGCTGAACCCTTTAACACCTTTAAACACCGCATCAACGACAAACTCCTCCCATCCACAACCTTGCCCCTCCCTACCTGTCTGATCTCCTGCACTTCATCACCCCCGCTCGTTCCCTCAGCTCCTCCTCCTCCATCCAGCTCTCTGTGCCCCCTGCCCGCCTCAGCACTATGGGGGGCAGAGCCTTCAGCCACTGTGCTCCTCAGCTCTGGAACACACTATCACCTGACCTCCGTAACTGTGACTCTCTCCACCTCTTCAAATCAAGACTCAAATCTCACCTGTTTCCGGACCGCCTACTCCCTCTAACCCCCCTGCTTTTACTGTCACTTCCCCAAATGTATTGTGTTGATTTTATGTGTTTTTTGGTTTTTAAAAAAATTGTGTGATTTTAATTCATCTTGTTTGTAAAGTGTCCTTGAGTGACTTGAAAGGCGCTTTTAAATTAAATTTATTATTATTATTATTATTATTACCTAACTCTCTTTTTTTTTGCTTATTTTAACCATAAAAGGACGAGAGAATGTCCTGTAACTTAGTGCTTTTGTCCATTTTTCTAGAATAACTTCCAATATCCAACAGTTATTTACAGTTTAGTGCGTGTTAAAATATTGTTTTAACAATTTACAACGAATACATTGGAAGAGTATGACAAATTTAATCTTTTGAGTCTTTGTCGCTCAATGTCCAAAAACAGGCGAAATAAATTGGAAACTATGTACAGGTGTTCCTCCGACTCTCTCCTCTCTGTGGCTTCCTAAAACAGCACGAGTGAAATGACCGTGATAACCACATGTTGGCTTTGACGGTCGCGCGATTACGTTAAAGCAAAGTGCGCTTGTGCTAACGCGTCGTCAGCGATACGCTCGGTGTTGAAAGCTGCACATCTCTCTCGCAGTAAGAAAGTCATCATAAAATATCACAGTAAATGTTGATCCTTGATATTGTCACCACAATAATATCATATTTTGTGCAAATTATTAGACACATGTTCATTTTACTAACAACAAATCCATCTGTATTTACGTTCATAGTTCTTTTAGCGTCTTCATTAAATAATGTATGCATTATTATAGTGGTGTTTCACCTTATTTCACCTTATTACACAACGCTGGCTCACTGGGTTGCACAAGGTACCGTCAGACGACAGTATCACCCTTTTTTTCCAGTTGCCACCCTCACATGTACCTGTACCTGTCATGTGACTCCAGATGCTCAGCATGCACTCCCTCACTCTCTGGCCTGGAGCCTCTTAAATTTAATTATCAGAATCAGTATTAAGTTCACCATTGTCCCCTCATTTATCATTCAGAATTGCTTGGGCATGGTTGAGCTACTTTATTTAACTGCTATTTAGCACAGAAACTACCTTATATATAGTTTGCCAGTTCAACAGTTCTACTCATTTAAATTCCAAACATTCAACTGAGTCACCATTGTTCATCGGTAACAGAGAGACTGCTCTGAGAGAGCTGGGGCACAATTCACACGCGACACAAATGTATATGTTGTCAAATAAGCTCCAGCTATATAAACTTATACTATATATAAATATACTATGTTTATTTATATTGTAAATACATAAGGAAAGTTAGACTGAGAGCCAGAGTGCCATATTGACAAAAATGGAGGCCTTGTCCGCATTCGCCATTTCCCTCCATTAGTTAACCGTAACCGTGGAAATCGAAGCTCAGAACATTAACTCTTAATATCAATCAGGCTTCTTCTTCTTCTTCTTCTTCTTCTTCTTCCTTCTCTTCATCTCCTCCCACAGTTTCACCAAGAAACTTGTCTGGCAGTTTTGAGAAAAGTCAAAGTTTCAAAACTTTCCAGGCGTTCTGAGTAACCACGGCGACGACAACGCTAATCGTGAAAAACCTGGAAGAATTCCTTCTTGACCAGGACCCTGCGTTGTTATTGTAACTGTGCATAGTTACATTTTGGCTGCGGACGAATGAACAAAAGTAGAGTAGCAGCGGTTGAAGTTTTGCTCTTGTGTCACTATACTTTTTTTTTTTACCTTGTTAGGGACCTGGGCAGGTGTTGGAGAAGTAAGTGGCTGAAAAGGAGATAGAAAGTGTTATTTCATTTATTTTATCTGTATCTGGCAGGTTGTTGTTGGGGAAAGTGACAAGAAGAGAGATAGAGGGAAGGAGAGAGAGAGAGAGAGAGAGAGAGAGAGGGAGAAATGACAACAGAGACTGAGAAACTTCATGTCATAATTAAAACTCCCTTTGAAGGCTATACTCTTTGATGGGTGTGTTTTTCTTTTCTCAACACCCAACAGCACGGCTCAAAAAAAACACTTCTTTTTAAAGTTGCAAAGCCGATCGTGATCTTAGACCCTGCGGTCGTTGTATTAAAAGTGTCTTTTCACAGTTTGTTTGTGAAAGAAAATCACTGACGACCACTGACTTATCTAATCACTTCCTTTGAAGTCATGGGAGGAGGCGTTTGTTTGTTTGTTTGTGTGTGTGTGTGTGTGTGTGTGTGTGTGTGTGTGTGTTCAGGCAGGGGAGGGAGGTCTCGGCGCTGACAGCCCCTGGGAGACAAAAGGGTTGGGTCTGTTTGGTTTCTATCGAGGCTCTTTAACAGATTAATTAATTAGGCACATTTATACCATTAATTAGGAACTGATGGGGATTTGATGAGTTGTGACTGATGTCTTTTTCTGCATCCTTAGAGGGATGGAGGGGCGAAGTGAAGGGAGAGACTGACAGTGATAATATACTGGGAATACGAAATCAGCGTGGAGGAGTAAAGAGTGGCAATTATTGTGCGTTGCATGTTGTTGGACACCGAGTACACGCGAGAGAATAATGAATCACCTCTGTCAAGAGCCACCAGTTTGAAACCCAACTGTCCTACACCAGTTGAGAACCATTGTGAAAGAGACTGTGTTTCTAAGTGTAAGTGTACCTACTTGAGGTTTTGATATAAACAGAGGCCTGACAGATTCTAAAGACATCACTTTAACACATATAATTAGAGCCAGTGTGCTTGTGAATGTGTGTGTGTGTGTGTGTGTTAGACAATGTATTAAACTGGCAAAGAAAGTTTGTTTTGTTTTTTTTTTGGCTGGGCAGCATCTTCTTCCTCCCCGTGTGTCTCTTAACATCCACGCTGATTATTACATGTAAAGAAACGCTTGCTGTAAATGCACTTCGTACACTGTAGGCCTGAGGGCACTGGTTGCCATGGAGACAGAGTTATGGTGTTGTGACAGATCTGAAATGTTGTTGACGAAGTTGACTCCCGTCTCTCTCTTGATGGGTTGTGAAGAAGTAAGCAATAAAGTTGCACCTGTGCAATGGAGAGACAGAAGGCCATGTGCACCTTCTATATGTTCTATATACTATACAGTACACACAGACACACACACACACACAGGTTTGGACCTTCATAACTAGTCAGTGCCTAACCCTAACCTTAAAATCCTCTTCACAACCTGATCGGTGCAACAATGCAAAGTCATGCCATGGTGGCGCTGTTTCTACTGGACAGGTGGATTCACTTCTTTATGTCTTTGACATCTTTTGAGAGTATTTGTTGTTTTTCATCGTCACAGAAAATTTACCGATGCTGCGCAGCGCTCGTGACTCCGTGCTCGCTCCTGTGCTCTGGAGGCGAAAAGGGGCTCAGACTTTTGAATTCAAAAATGTTTTCCAGGATCTCCAGCCCTACCTTTAACCTAACCACAGCCCCGAACTTAACCAGTTCCTCAGAAATTAGGTTCTGCCTCATTAGGACCATGTTTTGGGCTCCATGAGGACTCCTGGTGCTGACAAGGTCGATATTAATGCCACAAAGGGTTTTAAAAGAGGCAGCAAATACAACCACACACACACACTCACACACAATGGGTTGGCATATAGACATGCAGACTCATTACAGACTGAATACGGCCTCATCTCTGACTTTCTCTTCAGACTATATCGTCCTCATTAGTTCAAATATCAGCTCAGTGAACAGAATGGTAATGGAGGATGGAGTAAGGAGGGGAATGTCAGATGAAAGGCAAGTAAGTAGCACTGAGGTTGGAAAGTAAAAAAAAAAAAAAGGATCATACACCTGTTGACAGCCTGTTCTCAGGTAAGGGTGACTGACGCGGTCACTTCCATGAATTGTTCCAACTAAGATTCATGCGCGAGTTTTATGCTACAGTTCAACAATGAATTACTTAATTCCTCACCTGTTCCTCCCAGTTCTCTAATCCCCCGATCTGACAGATGCAGAAAAAAGAGCCAATCAATAGGCTACATTAGAGAGAACAATGAAATAATCTCTGACGTGTTGGTAAATGTCTTTGAAATGCTCTCAGGGAGCCGAAGGCAACAGACTGCTTGGTATTAGAATAAACGGTGGGATTTTCTGGTTTAATCAGGTTTAGCATATATTTTCACCAGTGAACCCTGGATAACACCGCTAATTTGTAACTATGTTTTGGTATTTTGACAGCTGGGCTGGGGATTAGGAAGACAATACCAAGTGCTGTGACAGAGCAGCACAGCAGAGGTTACACCTGTCAGTCACCTGAATGTATTCCTACTGTCGACGATAAGTTAAGAAAAGGCCCGAAGAATAAATACAGAATAAACTGGGTTATTTGTGTTATTTCACCCAAGGAATGAGGTCAACGCTGATTTTTGTCAGCCAGGATCACTTCATGTAAGATAATGATCCAAGCAGGATTGCCCTGTTTTATATTTTAAATAAACCTTTAACACCGTGGGTGTCGCAGACGACGCGTGTCGCCAGCGCACTTTGCATCACCGTAATTATGTGACAGTTTGTGCTATCGGAAAAACTGTTCCAACTGTTTCTGAAAGCTGAGAAGTTGCACGTCCAAAGGGCCAACGTGTGGTTATTACGGTCATTTCACTCACACTGTTGCAGGAAGCCGGCGGATCAGTGTCTTCCAAGTTGGAAAAGCGCCTGTACATAGTTTCCATTGAGACAAAAACTCAAGCAAATGTTAAATAATGTTTTATACGGTTCAACTTTTGGTTTTTCTTCATTTTAAACTGTTCATACACTATTTTAACATGCAGTATATTGCAAATTATTGCCAGATATTGAACGTTATTTAGGAAAAATGAGCAAAAGCACTTACTCACAGGACATTTTCTGGCCCTTTTGTATGGTTAAAATAAGCCTTATGAGTATATTTAAACAATAATTGTCATTTAATGTAATTCTGATATATCTGTATGTACACATACAGGTCCCCCTCTACCTCTGACCTATGGCAATAAAGGATTTCTTATTTTTAACTGTCAGTGCGGTCCCCCCCCTTCTTTTTTTTTTGCGTATTCTCAGATATTTTCAGGTGTTAGTATTATTTAATGGTTTTCTTTTTTGGTCACCCTCACCTATCGTGCAGCCCTGTGTCCCCTGACTGTGGCCTCTCTTTGTTGATATTCTGAGGATCCCGTCAGGTTTGACCTGAAGCCGGCCTTTCAAAAGATCTCATTTTGAATTGAAGCTCCCAATAATGGCCGTCATAAAGTTGTAAAGCAGCGCTGTAATAAAACAACGGCAAAAGCGCACACCACAAACACACAAGTGCAAGAGACCACGTTGTGCACACACATAAACCACACCTTAAAGCCTCCCAGGCTCTCGGCCTGAGAATTTGAATGAACACAGTAAATCTCAGTCCGACTGGATGCAATAAATTGAGCTCTTTACAGTAAGTGCAATGCATAGTCGCGAGCACTTGACGTAATTTATTAAACAATAAAGCCCAACCGTTATCCATTTCTGTTTCCAGCTGTCTTGTGTGGCCCGCGCAGAGAATAGAGAACAACGACTTCACACTAGACAAACGTTCCTTCTGAGAGCCCGTCGTTATGGCGCCACTTATTCTGTCACACAAACACAGACAGGAACATCTCTGCATCTTTTGGACCTGTGAGGGTCGAAGGCAGAGGGGTCAACAGTGTGTTACAGAGGGCTTCCATTTTAGCTCCAAGAAGTAGCCCATTAAACGACATTTCCTGTAAAAAACAAGATTTTTCCGATATAACAGCGTCTGAGTTTTACCACCTGCCAAAGTAAATAAAATAAATCATATTCTTCCATCCTTTTTAAGAGCAGACATGTCCTCTATGTGGCCAAGGTAGCTCCGCATCTTGGACAAAAGGACTGTGTTGAATTGGGGGTGAGAGAGCCTCCTGCACCACTCAATGGGTTATTAAAAGGTCTCCTAATGTGCACATGTGTCTTCATAGAGCTGCGACAAGGTGACAGCCCCTGGATCAACAAGTCTGTATGAGGTGCAACTGTGACAGCCCTGTGGACACACGCTCGAGAATCCAGGTCCAGATTGCTTCCAGTCTTCATCCCGAACATTGGAAGTGTCATTACATTAAGTGTGCTCCTCCTTCTGCAGGATGTTTATATATTAGCCTGATGGGAAATTAGTTTTCTGAATGGTTGCCTGTTATCCTTCAGCCTTGCCACAATACTATTGTCTTGCACAACAAAGATGGAAGTATCCACATCTGCAGTTTCATTTGATCTTATCCAAATCAGAATAGCCCCCCTTCATCCGTCATGTCTTCCTCTCAAATCCCATTTTCATCATGTTCTTATTAGACAGGTAGTCCATAAAGGAGGATGTCTTTGGTCCAACTACCATCATATTTTACAATATTATCAGTGGTGCTTCCAGTTTTTTTCTGACAGAGTGAAATATAATGGATTACGTACGGTCACCATAAGTTGAAGACCAACTTCAAACGCCATCATAATTTATCCCTGAAAAATTAGAAATAGTCTGTTTTGCTGTGATATATTGTTAATGTTGGCATTCTGTCTATCTCAATGTAATGAGGAGAAAAACTTTGTCTCTGCGTTGGCGTGACATTTTTATGACCAGTATGTAATGAGGTGTCTGTAAATGTTCAAATCTTCATTAGGTGCATTGTTCGAGCTTTACATTTTGTGCTGTTTACTAAATACCGTCCTTAATTGGACTATTTGTTCAGTGTCTTTGTCTTGGTTATCTCTTTGTTGACCTTTCGACTCCAAAAGTTTGTTGCCAGTTTTCTTTTGTACTCAAACAGTTTTGTCTCACAAGGCAGATGAGCTAAACTGATGTAGTGGTCAAATTTCCTCATTATTCTTTTTCCTTGGTAATTAGTTTATACACACGGAACAAATGTTGCACATTGTAAAACGTCGTGCATGGGGGTGGTTGGGGGGTGGAGGCGGAGCACAAGGGCACAATCAAGTTGAAGACAAGAAAATTATCCAAATTATTTAGTTGTTAATTAAATGAGTTCACTCCACCATTTCCTTCATGGCTGAGTGTACTGTGGATTTTGAGATGCCCTTCACACCATCAATGTTGTATAAAAGTCATTATGTGGATGTTTGTGGGCCACCTGTTCCCGCACATAAATCTGTCTGTTCTTATCTGACCTCGGCCGGTGATATTTTGGCCTTCTGCGCAAAAAACCTTTCGGTGATTCTCATTAAACCCCACTCACCCTTTGTCTAAAGTGCCTCTGAAATGGCTCTGTCTGCCACCGTTGACGCAATAATTGACTCTGCTAATGAATGTTTACTCAGGACATCAATTTTAAGGGAAAGCAGAAGAGTGAATGCCGGGACAGACATGCAGGTGGGTTAACGGCCCACAAAGGGCCCTATGTGCAGAACACTGTCAGTGTGAGGCACCCAAACACCTGTGATTGACTGCGGTGGACATCGTTTGACAGCCCGACAGGGGACACTGCGACGGTCACAACACAAATGAACGATCAACTTTTCCACAGAGGTGGCGTAATTCATTCATCCGTGTGCACTCAAACATACAAACATCCGAGCATCGCGCGCTGTGATAATTGGTTGTGACGCCTCGGTAATGTGACTGTAATAATACTAATGCTGCCTCACCTCCCATAAACCCACACACACACACACACACACACGCCACAGAGGACATTAAAATGATATGACACTTGCTAACAGAGTTGGAACCCATGGCTCGGTAGTTAAGTTTCCACTGTAGTTGTGCAAAAATCTGCTGCAGTGTTTGTGTATGTGTGAACATGACTGTCTGTGCCTTTGTGTGCATGAAACTGTGTGTGTGTGTTTTATTAGGAGGACTGGGTGTGGGCAATCAATGGCACCTTAGTTTCTGAGACCAAACTGTATGCGTTGCCAGGAGGGAGGAAAACAAGTTGTGTAGATGTTATTACACTTCAGTTGGCCATCCTTCTCTCTCCATCCCTGCACCCCACCCTCCATTTATCTTTTCTTTTTAGTGCTTAGATTATTCTCTCCATCTCCTCCATCTCCATCGTCCCACTTCAGAAAATAAATGAGACAAAAAAAATCCACTTTGGCTCGGTGTTAAGTAGCTTTCTCGCCCTCAAGTTCTAGCAATTCAAGGGGTTACACACACACACACACAGAGACAGCAATACTCAAGCTGCAACACATACACTTTCATGTATACACAAAGCCCTTCATACACATCCACCCTGCAATCTGCAACTTGGACGGTGCTATAAACACACTGATAAAACCATTTATATAATAAGCCATGTTTGTCAAAATGTCATCCCTGGGCCCCACAGTCATTATCACTGCTTCAACATTTATAGTGGCTGTTTAAATAAATGGCCCAGGCCTTCATGGCCTACAGTAATACTCATCTAAACGCCCACACACACACACACACACCCATTCTGTCTTCCCACTACTGACCATTAAACTGCAGACTCAAGTCAGAGACGATTCTCAATCATCTGGGTCATGGTATTTCCAAGCGCCATATGAAGGCAAGTGGACTTGCCTGAGGCTTTTAAAGAGCTCTCATCTGAAAGGCTTGCTCATTTCTAAATGACTGCTGGGGAGTCCAGGAATAGTTTAAACCACCTTGAGGAGTTACTGAGGTCACACACGAGTTGTTGACCCACCCAGTCATTAGAATAGGACCTAAATTCATGTGTTTCTATTTTAAATGGGTTTTTTTTTGTGTGTGTGTGTGTTGTTTTTATAGGAATTGGTGTTCATTTAAGTGTTTCAGCTTTGTATCAGCAGTAATCTGTGTCCATAGGAACACACCTACAACAGGCGTGTGTGTGTGTGTGTGTGTGTGTGTGTGTGTTACCAGGGAACTTATTCACTCTGCAGTTGTTTGCTTAGTTTCAGACATTTCTACAAATGGGAAACAACAACGGTGTAAAGTAAGATCAATGGGGTGAAACGTGAAAAAACAAAAATGCCCACTGTTCCATTGACTCAGAGAGAAGCTGAGCTTCCCTGGAAGTGACTTTTTTTTACCAATCAGCATGGTAATAAATAAATAAATTCTGTGCCGTCCCATAGAGAGCAGTTGAACAAATAAGTTGTAATGGACTAAGGCGTTGGTGTTAAACGTATGGCCCGTGGGCCAGAAGCGGCCCACTGGATTATGCTATTATTTTACTGGTCTGGTCCACTTGAGATCAAATTGCATTGTATGTGGCCCCTGAACTAAAATGAGTTTGACACTCCTGGACTAAGACATGGCTCCAGAGTGTTCAAATCAAAACAGAGACAGCTGAATTTCCAATAGTTTTCAGTTTGCAGGCCTCTAAAACACCAGGTTAATGTGGACAGGAGGTATATCTAAAGCAGTATATACGTATGCTTTTTTGTTGTTGTTGTCCGAGTCGCCTGAGCACGTTCAAGAGCACATTATAGGATTACTGATGATGAGTAGTGTGATAGACTATCTGTTTAATGATACAATTCCACTCTGAAATTGATGGCTTCTTTTATCGTATTACAAATAATCAATCTCACCACCTCCTATTAACCACAGTGATTCTCAAGCAGTCTGTGGAAGTGCCTGGAAATCAGAATAGTCCTAATAAACTTTAAAAAACTCCAACAACATTAAAAATGTCAATAAATCAAAAATCAAATATGTGCTTCGCTGTTGGACCACTCGCTAAACAGATTACAATCAGCGTATTGAGTCCTGTGCTGTTTTGGGTTCTGCAAACAGCACTCAGACCTGATTGCAAGTGATCAACACATTTGTTCGCTGTCTGGACCACCTGTAATTTATTGAAACTGCCAGATTAGTCAGCGTATTGATGTCCTGGTGCTGTTTTGGGTTCTAATGATTATTTTCAGCACTGGAAATGATGATGAACAGTGATTATCATCATACTGTGTGTGGTGTTAAAGCAGAAAATAAATCTCAGTGGCCGTCTGCACTGATAAACCACACTATTCCGCCGAATTTCTGGACTGCAACTGAGGAGTAATGGGAGCTGTGATAGCAGATTGCTTTGAAAAGTGTAAATGATCTAGTTTACCCAATGTGTCATCACATGAGGAGTTGGGAGGAATTATTGGATACAGTAATGTACCAGCTTTAACAGAATGGAAAACATGTGTTGTTGTTGTTTGGGAGGAATACAATACAATACTCAATAACACTCCAGAAAATGGCATTTGAATGTGTCTTTGCCTGTATCAGCAGAGTTCATCTTCTCCTATGAGAATGATTTAAAATGCCTTTTTTCCCAGATGCTGTCAGGCAAATATGGAGTCGCAGTGAAATGAAATATGTGTGTTTTTTGGCAGGGTCTCACCTCATCAACACACTTGTGGTTCTCCAGTGTCTTTGTTAGATGCTGCCTGCAAAAATATCCCCAGGGTATAGAATCACAGCCTCATATATTTGTCACAGCTGGAGGCGCAAATGTTTTTAGACCTATGCCACTGGTGAATGCAGTTATTTCCCTTACGTGGGTTCTTGAAATCTGCTACGATGTTTTAAGATAAAATGTTCCATGCTGATCTGCAGTTTATTCCCCAGGGAATTAGGCAGCAAACATACCCAATTGCTGGTTCAGGCCCGGATTTTTATTTGTGTGTGAGCCTGACTATTTGGTATACTGTGCAATTTATATGTCAATTGTTCTCTTTGATGTGACAGGTTAATCATATGTAACCTTGATATTGTGACGGTAATTAGCCACACGTTCAAACAGAGACACACAGGTGCACTTGACTCTGGACAGTTATGAAAATGTTATTTATTATTTGTTACCCACTACTCACTACTCAAACTAGTTGTGTCTGTCTACCATTTGGTGCCACAGCATTTGTCAGTGGCTTTTGTCTGCTCCCTTTACATGAATATATAAAAAACACGATAGGAGCCACATTTTGTCATGACTAAACTTTAACAATGTCGCAGAGGTGCCAAAAGTTCAATCAAATTGTGATATGAAAGTATTCATTCACACACCTGAGTATTGTTTCTAGCCACATTGTTCTTGGTTGTATTTACATTTCAATGCTAAACATGCGCTTGAACGAGATTAGAACGTGTCACTAGTTCACTCAGAATCAGCTGTTTATCATGCATGACAAATCGTCTTAAGTGTTTTTCATATTCCCGGATTTTTTTTCACCGTGGTGAGCTTGACGCTGATTAGACGAATGCGGTAAACAAAAAGTCACTTCCAGGGAAGCTTAGCTTCTCTCAGTGTCAATGGAGTAGTGGGTGGGCGCGGACACTGGGCTTCTGCATGATGATTGGAGGAACTGTCTGAAAGGCAGAGCCAGTTTTTGATTGACAGTGTTGTAGAAACATATACGACAGCGGAGCCTTTTCTGCCTCAGTCCTGTGTGGATTTTCTGAGGGACGATGTGTGTTGGGTCGATGTGTGTTATTTTCATTTGTACATATACACTGTAAATAAAAACACTATTATATATCAGTCTTACATAATTATGGTGTTTCCTTCTGTTTGCAGAATTTATGCTCAGGCTGCTGATCAAATAAGTTAACACAGCGGTGATTAAATCAGCTCCGCACAGCTCTCTCTGTGTTCTTCAGCGTAACACTTTTATATGCATTTTATGTCACGATTGAGCAGGCGTGATTAAAGCAAGGCAGCTTCATACAGCCAACAAAAGGTTTCAGGGGTGGATTCTACTACTAAAAATAAACCTGGATGTTCAGTAGGGCTTCACAATTGTATTTTTATCACAATCAGGATTTTAGCCTCTCGCATAAAATGAATGTCCTCATTGAAAACGTGTGGTGCGCCAACAGCAATCAAGCGCTCCCTGACTATGTGCCTGTGCCAATCTGTCCTTATCTGCAACTCATACCTCCAACTTTTCTGGATGCAGTGGGGACAAGTAACGCTACGGTAAAAGACAGATAAACGACACAAAACTTATCGAACCTCTAAAGGAAAAAATGGCTCAATCTCTGTCACGCCCTCTCTGTGTCTTACTGTGTGTGTATGTGTAGGAGCGGGGGGAGAAAAAGTAGGTCAAATCTGAATTGCGGTGTTGCAGTAATTACCCAGAAATCCACAGGGGGCAATAGAGATTCCACAGAGGAAGGAAAAATTAATATTAAAGCAAGTACAAATATATGCTTAAAGTTTCCTACCTGATACAATTACGTGTTTACTTCCAGGTTGCTACAGCACCTTCAAATTAATTTAAGCCTTTAACTGCATTTAGTTTGTTTTCTTGGCTGACGCCATCCGCGGTGACTCACACAAAGTAATTGTATGCCATCACGCAAGCTCTCTCAATAAAGCTGATTTGTTAATTCACTGAGGCAGTGATTGCTTGAATAGTGTTTCCCTATTCTGATGCAGTGGTGCAGAAGACAGCCAATGAAGTCATTATGCTAATTACATATACATATCTACATAATGTGCAACCTTCAACAAGCTGAAAGCAGACAAAGCTTTAAAAGAAGCCCAAGTGTTCGTGTCCAGTGAGCCAAACCGTAATGGTTCCATTCTAACATTAACGTTCTTTGTCATAAAAATGTGCTCTGCGTCTATTTCATACTTGTCAGTCGACTCTGGCCGGAGAAAACAAAACAAAACAGAACTTAGTGATTATTACTGTGACTCTGACATCATATCGAGCGCTTTTTTTTAACTTTGTGAATTTGTTTATAAGGATTAAACTAGCCAAAGTTAATGTTAACTGATGTGTATCACATTGTAGTCTAGCCAGTGCACTCAGGGGTGTTCAACTAATGGCCTTTTAAGCTTAATGACCTAAGCCAATGATAACTGACTGTTTATAAACCTCTCATTTATCAGGGGGGGTTTATTCAGGCGATCCTAATAGCTGTCTTCTAAAGCCATGTTAAATGAGGTGGTTGTTGTTTAAATCCGCTGGTTAAATGGTATTTACCTCTTCGCTTGAATGCAAAGTGAGGGAGAATTTGTTTTGCTCATTTCCTCAGTTTGTTTTTCTCCCATTAATTTATCAGCGAGACAAGACTCTGAGTAATAAGGTTAAGTGAAGGGGAGTAGCTTTTATAACAGAGGTACGTGTTGACAGACATAAAAAAGAGTTTGTGTGTGAGAGACCCCAGCTGAGCATGCTCACAGTCTCTGACTGTTGAGGCGTTATGGGTCATAAACTGTACTCAGTCCCACCACCCCGAGGACTGCATAACCTTTTCAGTAACCTTTTTTTTTTACACAACAAAAGGGACTAAGAGAGACGTATGTATGTCTAAGACAGTACTTCTCAAATGGAAGGGCGGGGTGAGGTGGTGGGGGGCAGGGCAGGATAACTCATACAGTGGTTTATATAGATAAATAAATAAAAATGATCAGGTTCTCAATAGTATTTTAATTCGGGTGGGCATTTCTGTCCTCTGGGGCATGACAGAAAATAATATAGAACCACTGGTCTAAGAGAACCGTGGAGAAGAAGAGCCCTTTTCCTTCAAACCTTGACGTTTAGAGACTTAACCAGACTGCATTGATGTTGAACCACTCTCTGTGTGGTGCAGACATGGCAGTGAGCTACAAACAAGTTACCTTTTTCCATTCGCTTTTGAATAGACTTTCCGTGGGAAAACGGGCAAATCAAACAGGTAGAAATGTCGGGTGAGGAAAAGGCAACACAAGTGAATAAAGAAAGAAAGCAAGCTAAAGTGGCTGGATGATTCATTCATAACTTCATGACTTTCTTTTTTGTTTCTGACTGGTTTCCAAGCAAGATCAAGAGAAACTGCAACGCACGAGAAACACGTTTGGAGGGTTACATAAGAAACACAGAAGACTCCAGCCTGTAATGAGCTGTAAAAGCCTCTGACTGCGCCGTCTCTGTCTCCATCTCTGCCGCTGCCTGAATGTTCCAGTCAATCACCCGATGTAAGATTTTTGCTCTTTGTTTCATGCTCAGGGTCAGACAAAGAGGACTATTCACAATGAAAAAGATAATATGGCTTGTGATGCAGAGCAAACCATATGTTTTTCATTGTAGTGGGCCATTCAGGCCATTTCTTGCCAAGACAAATGCTCAGAGCTGAGACACTGCTTTTTATAACTTTGAAAATATTGTTTTTTAAAGGCCCTTAGAGCCACCCAGTGGTACTAATTCTCTGTAAATACAATTCTGGCTCTTTTGAAGCTTTTGTCTTGTGTGTGCTGTGTTTCAGTATAGTTTTTTTTTTCTCTCCAAACCCTAAAAAAAGATGAGACATCAAAAACGTGTTATGAATGTATTAATTGATATCTATAAAATGGCGGTTGAAACTGAGGTTAAATCACCCTGTGGTGCCAAAGTACTTCAAAGCTTCAGCTTCGTCCTCTCCTCTGATGCTGACTGGGTAGGTTTCTGTCTCTGTAGGTGCACTAATGATGAGCTTTTGAGGTCAAGCTTGGACTGCAGCAACCCATGAAGTGGGTAATGGTGGAGCTCATGTTTTCCACGAAGGAGAGCTGGGATGATGGTGTTTTGGAGAGAGGCTTCTGGCTCTACCAGTGGAGCGTAAACAAGTTGTTTATTTTGTGACAGCTTGTTGATAACAGGGTGTTTTTTTGTGTGTGTTTACTCCTTGTCTTATGTCCTGAAATACATTTCAACACATTTTCAACAAATCCTATAATACATTTAACAACAGTCGCGCACGCAGCTTTCACTACATCAGTGGTTTTCACTTCTCAGCCTTTGAGGCATGTGACCTACACGACGGCAAACTTAGAATAAAAAAATAGTAAAAAAAGAATTTTAAAGAAGTTTAAAGGAATATTTCACCGATTTGCATTTGTATTACTAGAATAGGGGTAGTATGTTTGAAAAATTATGTTTCGCCACCTCAGTGACACTTTCTGGGAAGAATGAGGTCCTGTCCCTCTACGTGCGGGTCTAAAAGGTGTAGAATAAGCATTGCAGTTTCAAACCCCGGATCAAGGCTCAGACCAAGTGTCACTGGTGGACACGTAACAAAAAAAGAATGAAGATATTTTCTCGACTCAGGGGAAACTGAGGATGGGAAGCACAATTTTTCAAAAATACTACCTACTACCTATTCTAGTAATACAAAGCTAAATGCAAATCGGTGAAGTATTCCTTTTAGTACCAAACAGTCACTGTCCACTTGCTCCAACTGGCCCCTCATTGATAATACAACTGTTATAAGTGCTTGATCCATCATTGCTCCATTGCTGTGTTTCACATTGCTTTTATCCAATATGCTAAAGATTAAAAAACACCAGCAGTACATCAGTGTTTCAGACTACTTCATATCGACCATTACAAATCATTTCAATTGAATGCTGAGTGTCGTCGGTAAACAATACGGCATCACAGGCACTTGAACTGACAAGTGAAACACACTAAACTGTTTCGCTCCGATGTCGGTCCTTCACAGCTCAGTAGCAGCGGCGCTGTACGCGGCACCATGAGAGCACACACAGCAATACCAGGAATATTTTGAGCAGAAATCTTTTCTGAGACATTAGGACTTACACAGCGTCTCGTGTCCTGCTGTAAAACTGTTGACGTTCACAGCGCCCACAACAATATTTGAACGGGATCGTGTGGAGTCTATCTCGGTAGTCTGCGATGCAAGTACTCAGTCCAGGCATATTTACTGATATTTTGTCTTTATAATATCAATTTTTCCGTCTCAAATAAACCAAGGGGTGTTTGTCACCTGCAGCAGCTGCAGCGTCAAACTATGGCATGGTCACACGGCCACTTTTCAAAGCAATACTTTGACTGGAAAGCAAACAGTATGATGCAACATGTACTGAAAGACACAAAGCCCCGTGGATGTGCTTTCATGTTTTATGTTTTGTGTGAGTGAAAGTCCTTCAACACAGTGAAATGGCCTCTAAAGCACAGTGTGACAAAGAGAAAAGTGAGCATGACTTCAAATGAATTCAGAACCTGACAAAAGTTAAAGAGCCTTTGTCCGCAAGGATTTTCACCTCATGTCTTTCTTAGTTTGAGGTCCACATATTGACTATTGTGCTTAAATGTCAGTGACAATAAGGTGACACATCTAACAGAGGAAAAACCGGCGTGTTATTGTTATCACGGCAGATGTGAACGAGAGTTTTGATATTGAATTAAGCTTTAAGGAGAACAGACGAGTGCTGGGATGCTGTAGGCTTACAAAGGGAGGTAGGTACTGATCGACCCTCCATCTGACCTTGCAATTTTGTTGTGCAGTTTGTTTGTGTAGTGACAAAAAAGGGCATCTATTTGGGCAAAGGTTTGTAGATGTGTGTTTGTGCACAAGGAGATAGGATGAAATCTGAATATCTCATCCTGTACTTTTGTCATGAACACCGACATGTGACATGCACACACACACACACACACACACACACTTTTCTATGGAACATGGAATCACATATATCACCATGTTGAGTCTTACGAGCAAACACCCTCAGACATTCTGTTTTGTAACAGATAAAGCGTTGCATGGTTGCATTCCCGGTACCTGCCGGTGACATATACTCTGTGTGATTCACACATTCACACGTGAAAGGTTTTTGTCTCCAAAACCAGACCATAACCCATCCATTCTGGAGTAAAACTGATAAATTATTGTGGAATTGCACTATCCGTGGGTCTGATAAATATCAGCACCAAATACACACACACACACATACGGTCACATGCACACAGGCAAAGACACAAACACACACACATACTGCGTACTTTGGCAGCTACAGTAGCCTCTAAGCAAGAGGTGATATAGCATCTTTTTAAAGGTGTATATCAAATAAAGATGGATTGTGAAATGCATTCATGCACACACACCGCAAACAGGAAACCATGCTGCATGCCTGTTGTGATTGATCACCCTATTTTGTCATGACACCTTCAAAACCAATATGACACAATCACGTGGTCTTGAGTGGAGTGATCAGATTAGTTAAGAATCTTATTTCATTTGATGTTGACATATGACCTTGGCTCCTCAGTCTCTGCATTATTACAAAGTCATTTTCTCCCTGAGCCGGGAATTGCAGAAAAATGGATCGCTGCGTTGAGTCGTATAAGGATTTGATTGGGATAGGTGGTAAACAAATAAACTTGAATTAGAAGATGCACTTGCCACTGTTGACTGGTAATTTTAGAGGGAAACAAATTAGCCATTGAGCGTGAATGATATAGCCTGTGGGTAATGGTGTGACTATTCACAACAGGATCATCTGAGCAGCTCAGTGTGTAAAGACATAAGCCTTCAACCTGAAGACCCGAATCACCCAACATCCATTAAGCTTTGCAGATGATTGTCACAGATGGGAGCTGTGATGTTCACCTATAACTGTTAAGTGGTAAAACAGGTTCGAGTGTCAAAAGTGCAGCTGGATTTCCTAAATTTTTATTCTCCCTCCAACAGAATCTGACAAGCCAGAGACTAGAAACGGCTCCGTGTCAAAAGAGACAAAAAGAAACTGGCACAAATTGTCCCGAGCAACAGATGTCAGCCTGCAGACCACGACTGCATTGATTATAAAACACCCATGGAGGAATCCACGGCATGTCGCTCCCTGACAGAGACGTGATAGGCAGCAAGGAGACACTTTACTCAGCAGAAACACATTTGGCAAAAGAGTAAAACATTAGGTAATGAAGGATTGTATGGCGTCCAGATACTGGGCGCCTTGTGTTTGTGCTATAAAGGCGATGTGTGACACAGACAACAGCTCATTTGTGGTGTTGGGAGTATTTACAAAACACACAAATGAAATCTCTTAACCCTTTGTGCTCACGCAGCACACAAATCAGTGCCTCAGGCGCATCCTTGGTAAATTGCTGTGGGAATAACACACAACTCCTTATATGGACATCCTGGGGGATTATGTTTAGAGGTCATTCATTTTCTTCAGGCTTTACAAACGTCTTCTTACGTGATGTTGAGTCGAAGTTATGATTCATTTTATATCGCATATTTTAAAATAAATACAAAAACAAACAGGAGTAGCAATAATTGTGCAGAAGTTACAAAACAGACCATTTTTCTTTTATTTGTGTAAAATGAGCCAAGCAAACTTTGAACTTTGATGTATTTCCAAATTTGACTAACTTTATTCGACCTTTTTGCTCAGGTGAGTTTAAATAGTTGGTAAAAATGAAAAAAAAATCCTTTTCATCAGATTGCCTATAGGTTGTGCTGAAAAAAAGGATACAAGACACTCTATACTGCTCATTCTTATGTATGTATATGTGTATGTATATATATATATATATATATGTGTGTGTTCTCAAAGAATCAAAAGAATCAAAGAATCTTCCCCTATTTTATTTAGACAACAACAAAGAGCAGTGACTAACGTTGTGGAGAAGATGAGGACAATGAGGGCAGATGTGGAGGTTCAGCCTCGCGAAAGCAACAAGCTACAAAGTAACGAGGCGAACAGAAATGGAGCATGGATGCAAATCAAATTCAGCCTCAGGCTCAGATCGAACCATCTCTTATGCACCAACTAGCATGTGTACGCTCAGTGTCACTCCATGTGAGTCTATTGCACTACTTACTGTTTATGTGCATGTGTTTGTGTGTGTGTTATTGGAAACATTATCAGGAATCCAAATATTTGTCCCATATTGTGGATAAAACAACTGAATCCAATAACTTCAGGGCGATCGTCTCTACTAGACAATTGGGCAATGATGTCATTTAACACTTGAGCTGGACACACTGGAGCCTAGTCTGGCTCCTTGTTTTGTTCACTGACCTTTGACCTTTCATATATAGTTTACCGACCACACTAACAACATCAGTTTTCATCAAACAGACTCAGTGCTATTATAGATATCAGTTTTTTTCCCCACAAATATTTGACAGCTTTTCCTGGGAGTCCTTAAAAATTCACTTGAATTAAAATCATAACTCATATCATATATAGTATATCTCTGCAATTATAAGCTCTATGTGAATTATCTTGGTATCAAAATAAAGATACCACTGTCAGCATCTGGTTGTTTTTATTGGAAGTGAGTTGTTTTGCTCTTATCTTGCGGCTGCATCTGTGAATCAGTGAATCTTTGTTTACATGATCAGGCTGATTCTCCGGTGACATTTCTCAATGTTTACACTGTTTCGGTGTTTTCTAAACCTGCTGGTTTGATTGACTGGTGATCATAAGAATGTTTCTCATGAGCTTTTAGTCGAGTTTGCTGACCTTTCTGTCTGTATGCAGCGTGTCCGTGTTTATAAAAGTTGGACATGGCTTTATGTTGTGTTTGTTGCTATGACGGCCCCAGTCCTGGGGGAATCGGGGAAGAATCAACGTGCATAGGTCATAACAACAATACATGCAAGGTGTGTGCCAAGAAAAAGGCTGATGCAGAGTGATCCAAGACCACAGTGAACATCAGTGCTGTGTTTTTTCTTGATGATTTGATTTGTTGGTTTTTCCTCATCACGTTGTCATTTGAACAAGTATCCAAAAAAACAGTTTTTCCCTTTATAAAACAATGGTCTAAATGATCACACCAAAATACTAAAAGCAGCACGCCTGTTCCTTATGTATCTAAACAAAAAAACTTTTGTGGGGGTGAAATAAAATGAATGAATGATCACATACTGTAGTTCAAACAAATCCAAAATGGTGTAAGATGAGATTTATTTTTGCATGATTTATTATTGAGGGCCAATTCATAATGTTGTTTTTCTTAATGTGGTTGTTTTGTTCTATGGGATGGATCAGGAACTTTTTTCGGTGGGCGCAGTGATATGGGAAAGACTGATGAGGTGAGATCCCGCTGTTAAGGCGGATAAAGAGAAGAATAAAGTGCCCCTTTCTAAGTTAAGAAAGACTTTTTTCCGCATCCACAGCCGTTTTAATCCTAGACAAACCAGACCCCGATGAGTCTGGATGGATACAATTTACTAGTGTGTGTGCAGTGGTTTCGGAGATTTTTACTATCAGGTGAGACGACCAATGATGGAACCTCTGGAGTCAGTGATGAGTCGAAATTGAAAGATGTTATTGAAGACGGCTCAGATCCAAGGAGACCTGAGACAAGGCGTCATCGCAGGTTCTTGCGAACAACGTGCCAGGTCTGATACATATAGTAAGTTAGTAAGCCTTGAGATAGTGTATCTGGTCCAGATGCCTGGCGCCTATTCAATTCAATTCAATTCAATTTTATTTGTATAGCGCCAAATCATATCTCAAGGGACTGTACATAGACAACATCAAGGAGAGCAGAGAACCCCAACAGTTCACACAATGAGCAAGCACGAGGCATCAGTGGAGAAGAAATCTCTTAACAGGAAGAAATCTCTGACAGAACCAGGCTCAGAGATGTGCGGTCATCTGCCTCGACCGGTTGGGGTGAAAGGAAAAATGGGGGACAGAGGAGAGGTGGGGGACAGAAAGGGGGGAGAGAAAGGACAAGAGGGAGATGAGGTAGAGACAGAAGAGAGAGAGAGACCAGGAGCAGATACACAACAACTGTATCAGGTTACAAGTTTATACAGTTGATGATATTGACTTTTTAATTATGGCACAATAATAATGGTGATGATATGGGTAGCCTCGGAAACTGGATCTTGATCCCGCAACCTGCATGATGAGAATACAGACTAGGTATCTTGTGAGGGAACCTTGAAAGGCACCTAGCTTGTGTCTTATCCTAAGTTAATATTGTACACCAGGTCTGGTTTTAAGAATATATGAGTAAGTAAACTTAAAGTTGGCTGAAGATTAGAATTTTCTCTTACACTTACCAGTAGGATAACACTGAACACATGTTGTAGTCTCCGGAGCAGTTCCTTGCTGTGTATCTAGGGTACTCTATATGTTAACTTACATTTAAAAAAGTGTACTTATCCTACAATTTGTGTAAAAACATTGACGGTTGGTTTGGAAGTGGCTTCCTGAGAATGCACAGTTGAACGCTAATGCTGTTGTTGCTGCTGGGTGTGGTTATGTGATGATATAAAAGTGTTATGGTCGGTGCTCGTTCCACTGTCCTTATTGTCAAGAATCAATGAACACAATGTTCAAAATATTTCAAAATATTATTCATTTGATGGTAAGCAGTGAGAACGGGTTATATTGATCTTACTTCACAGCTTGTGGATTAAAATGAGGATTAAAAAGCATACTGAGAAACAAGCACTATAAAGACCACATTTGTATTCATCAATATGCCGGTACCTAATGTAAGGAGTGTTGCAACTGTATGTGTAATTATTGATCCACTTTTAGAATTTAAAGTGTATTATGTGCTTTTATGTGCTGTATAATTGTGTCTCTTCAGAGTGATGATTGTCCTTATGGGCTCTACAGTGCAGCAAGACTTACACTACTTGTAATTGACAATTCATTGTTAGCCTCTGGTCATTTCTCCCCTCCCTATCCCTCGCTCAGTGTAAAGAGGATTTATCAAATAGTGCCATCAACAGCAGCATCTTGGCTCAGTGCTTACCCGTGTGATTGTGCGTATGAGACATGTTTACTTTTCCCCGGGCAGACAGAGCCAAAACGTTGCAGACCCATATGGTCTGACATATGGCTCACTCTCTGTCCCACCCCCTTACTGGCAAACACACACACAAGCATGATGCATACAGATAAAGCCTGCCACAAAAACCTCTACGACCTGGTGGGTGTTCAGAACAGAATCAGACACAAAGTTCATTCCTTCTATTTCTCTTCTTTCCAACATGAATCAAACATTTTCATTTCATCTCTGTCATCGATTCAGGAATATCACGCTCACCACAACTGCCGTTTCCCCTAGATGTGCATAAACCGTGAGTCTGCAGGACTTTCATGAATCTTTGGAAGGCTCGTGGGCATGGTAACTTCTACTGCACAATGCAACATTTCCCAGAGGGGAATGAGCCAGTGTGCGCTTCCCTCACCCCAACAAAACCGCGTGCTTTGCCTCTGTAGTCCATCAGGTCCCGGAACGGTGTGTGTGTGTGTGTGTGTGTGTTTGGGTGCGTGGGACGAATGTGCTGCTTAACAAATCATTAACGCACAACACTTTAATTAATATACCATTTTGTCAACTCTAAGCACACCCACACACATCTCGTATGATTTTCAATTGCCAGACTGAACGGTAGAACTGAGTGACTGCACTGAATTACACTCTAAATACCATCCACATACGTGCACACATGCACGAACACACAAATTCCCGTGCACCATGCAGGCATTTTCTCTCCGTCATAAATAGCACACAGGTGGTGCCAAATCAACTATCAGTGCCGCCAAACTCTACGGAGACTGAAATAATATTAAAAACATGTCATGATGCTCTTTGTTATCTGATGTGCTCGTACTTTAACGCCTCGGATCCTCGATTACCGCTGCTGCTGTTACTGATTGTTTCTGTTTGCTGCCTCACGCTGCTGTTACTGATTATCTTGATGTCTCCCTTCACCGTCGCAGCGTCCTCTCGTTTGGGGTTGTTATTAATCGCACTTGATGGCATTTCCTTGCCTGGGGCGTGGCGTACTTTTCATATTTCAGGAACAAGCGTTTGTTGTTCTCTGTTTTTCGCACCTCTGTGGGGTCTTTTCTCACTCCCTGGTGAATCTCACTGTGTGGCTTGGATTGAATGATTAGTTGATGTGAATGACAGGATCTTTTTATATTATGCACAAATCAGGTTTAGATTTCAATTTAGGGCTTGAAACTTGAAAATAATTTTTGTTTGAATAATCAGAAAACGTTTTAAACTGGATACTGTTCCATCACTGCGTCCAGCAAGTTTACTAACACTCATACCCATTGACCATAAACAGATAAAGATACATGCCAGGCAATGGCTACTCACTGACTGTCTTTATTTTCCAGAGTCTGACAGCGTTACTGCTGAAAACAATTGCAATAGCAAGAATGATTGCAATTATTCAACCCCTCTATGTAGCCCATCTCGTCACCTGAATCCATGGTATCATTCCCACAATGGATTCCAATGTAAACCCACTGGCAGGGCATTTAGATGGTAAAATAAAAGTCAGAGTATGTGGTCAGGGTTAGGGACCAGTATACGACTGAGGCTAATATTAGGGCCAAGGAAGGGATAAGGCTTAGTGGACATTCTCTGTCGGCTCACACTCACAAACAGACATTTATTTTATTAAAATAATCAGCATTTTAATGACCACGTATAAATCATAAAGAATTCCAAATAACAGAGTATATTTATTTTTCTGTTCAGTGACTGCTTAGTACCGGCAATATGGTCACATGTGCATGTAAACGTGGTGCCCCGTGTGAAGGTTACCCTGTGCAAAATCCCACAGCGTGGAGGAAAGGAAGAAGCCAGGAGCAGTGTTCCAGCAGGGTCAGACCCACACTGCCTTTCTCCCACAGCTTAATGCATCCAGAGTTAAAAATGCCGGGCGGCCTAGCCAGGAGCTAAAACAGTGATTATAATGACCACGGTGATGCACTGTTCCTGACTGTATTAAAGGCAGAAGTACTGATATAGCTGGACATGCCACGCTTCTCTCCTACAGCTGAGATTGTCGTAACACTTACAATTTTCATGCAAGTGGACGGACGGTTGAATATAACGTCAGATGGGGGGGGTTCATCGGCTACGACAGCTTCGCAGCCACAAAATGATTGCCATTGTAGTTTCAAACAACAAATCCACTGATTCATTCAGATCCTGCTCCTGAATCCTGTGTTTTTCCTAATTGGACAAACCAATCTTTGATGACTGAATGCTGAGAGTATCCTACGTGCCGTGAACCCACACACTCAACCCAACAGGTTGCTGTTGATTAAAGCGAGACCTTGAGAGAGAGAGAACTCAAAACACAAAATTCTCTCGCACTTTGACAGACCTTTTATACACAACAACATATATATAACACAGTGGATGAGAGAACGATACTGATAGTGCACCTTTAAATTATGAATTACATTTATGATGTATGATGAAGTCTGAAAAGTGGTAATATGGTTTGGTTTTATTGGGAACTGTCTCAACTTCCTGTAAGAGTTCTAAAACTTGCACATGATCAATCTCCTCAGAAACTTTGACCATATGATTGATTCTGAAATGTTTGCATGGGCTCAGTCGTCATTATCTTCCTTTTAAATGAACAAGGACAAATATTCAAGCCATTTTTCGAGAGTCAAAATGCTGAAGTTAATCAACAATTAAAGAAATAAAGGTATTTCTTCTGGCACAGTCTGAGGGAGCACAGAAAATGAGTCATCATGGAGCAAAATGCCACTTCTGACAAAGCGCAGCAATAAAGCTTGGTCTAATTAACATATTATTATGAACTATGTTGTCCAAACCAAACCAACCAAGAAGAAAATGTGGAATACTCGCAATTCTGTTTAATAATATTGTCTACATGTGCTTGTGCATGTACATTTCTTTTGAGAATAATAATGGGATCCGTCAAATTACATCCCCCATAAATCAAAAATATTTCATCTTCTAATAATCACACCTTACCTGCAGACTGAGGGAGGGAGTGTGAAGATGAGCAATTGGTGAGAAATTGAATAGGTTTTTGAGTGAGTGACTGTCATACATGTCATCATTTGGTATTGGATTTTTTTTTTTCTTTTTCTTTTCCGTGTTACGTCGTCCCCACGCGTTGGACTTGTTATAATGACTGAAGACAGACTGAGAATCACAGAGGAGCATCTGTGCCGTGGAGGCACCAAATTAGCTTCTGTGGGTACACCCCTGAATGGAAAAATCATGCATCACGGAAACCATCACGGGGAAAAAAAGTTAATCAGTTCGATCCATTTTTAGATCCTGTTTCACCCGTACAAACTAAACGATTTGATTGAACAAACTTTCTACAGCGATTTACTGCAGAGCAATAGATCAGTGGATGGTTTTAAGACAAACAAGCATTTTCTCTGTTGTTCATTTGTTATGTTACTGCTCTTTTGCAGTGTTTTTTTTTCAGATTGTAATTCCCTCCCACTGGATTAGAAAATGGTTTTATTACATACAAAAATAAATGATCACCAGTAATTATCTGTCTAATCTGCTTTACAGTATGTCAACGTTGTAATTAAAACCTTTAGTTTGCAGTTGTCATAATCAGCCTTTACTCAGTAAATTGATTATTGGATTATCTTCACTGCTTTGCAGTTTGTATATTTAAAACAGACAACTCAAGGCACCAGTGTGATGAGCAGCCGGGTTGATTAGATCAGTGCAGAGCTGAAGCCTTTTGTTACGATGAGATGGGAATACAGCGCCATTAGCGAGGGTCTACACATAGAAATTGCACTGTGACTTCAATAATACAGTTTGGTGTTTAAAACTTCATTGTATTGATACATTGCACATAGAGAATTCCTTCCTCCTCACTTTGCACTTGTAGTGTTGAATAAAAGCACAGTGTCCGAGGTTCCCACCCTGGAGGCCTTTGCGCACCTTGTGCAAATTATTTCCCATCACATCTTACATCATAAAATGTTACATATTTATTCTTCACTTGTGTATTGATTTTATCTCCTGATCGCTGATCCTTTTTGGAGTTCAGATAGCAGATGTCATGCGTTAACACCACCTTCCCCTGTCCTGGCGACATCTTAACTTTCTTAATAGGCACTTGGTTCAGTTGATACTGCATCTGAGGCTCTGACACTCCATGTATACGCCCGTCCCAATACTTGTGTTGATAGTGCACCATATCATTATTTATCAGCCACTATAAAAGTAATAGTAAAAGAAAAAGGAAGCTTAAGGCGGCCGTTGACAGCACAATAAACATGGGCTGAACTTAATCTCACAGCTTCCTTTGAGAAACATGTGGAAAATTACAAATGCAAGAGGAAGTTTACTGAACTAAGGAGCTGTCAAATTAAGGATCAACTGTGTTATCTGCACGATTCACAGCGCGAGGATTTACTAAACATAATACATGAGAAAGTATGGGTTGCACAACAATGACCACGCAGGAGTTCACATAGACCCTCATTACATGAGAGAAATAAAAAATTGGGTGGATATTTGTTTGTTTTCAACTAGCTCTTACGTTATAAAAAAGAAAATTAAACCACATCAAGGAGCCTCCAAAAGATATTTTGTTTCCTTACAATTGAGGTCAATTAAAAAAAAGATCTCAACACCACTCCATTTAGAGTTTAAATGGCCTCCATACATTTGTAAAACTATGTAAAGACGACTCTTCCACATACATTTTCATCCTTAACGTGGTTTAACCCTGGTTCTAAAACGGTGTTGAAAGTTCTCCAGTCATTTCGATCTTTCTGGTCAACTTTCCAACCTTTCCAAAGTAAATGCAAAGCCAGTGTCGTTTCATTTCAGAACCGTAATGTAGAGAGGTTTTGGAAATTGGCATCAATTTGATGAGTCCTTGACATAAAGAATGTAATGCATATGAAATGAATTGATTCATTAATTGAACCAAAGAACATTAAAAGTAAAAATCACTGATTTCATCCTCAATGGGAAAAATGAGAAGTCAAATTATATGCACATTACATTATAATTTATATGAAAATGTCCACGAAATGGCACTTAAATGTCATGAGCCGTTTTTACACATTTTACGATTTCAGAAATGTTACAGTTATTTCTTTAATTCATCAAAATCCTTTATGATAAGGCTGCTGGTGAGATGCTGTGTGTTTTTCTCTGTTAGGTACGTCCTATATTCTGCAATTTATTCATACTCCCTCAAATGTTACCTCTCGTCTTACACTTCTTTGGGAGTGACAAATTAGCCTGATGAGAAAGGTGATAAAAATGCATTATGAATCATCTGCTTCTCTGAACCTCACAGTGTGTGAAAATGCATTACATTTAACAGGATTAGAGGACGATGGACCAAATTAAAGTGTGTGTGTGTGTGTGTGTGTGTGGGGAGCTTAGTGATAGTGTGTCAGCAAATGGAGAACTGCTGCGCGTGTGTGTTTGAGTTCAGGTGTTAATTATGTTGTGGAGACCGACATCTGTTTACATGGTCACATTATGTAAAATATAACAGTTTAAACGTGAAGACATATTAACATTAAAGTTAAGGTAATGTAATGTCTTCTGAAGTCATGGAAACCAGACTCTCTCTTTCTTTGTGTGTGTTCTTATATAGGTATCTTTGCGAGGACCAAAACACTTCCAAACCATAATGAGGACATTCTGTCACACCTTAAAAGGCTTTTGAGGGTTAAGACCTGGTTTTAGGTCCTGGTATACTTCCACGCACATGCTACATCATCGCATATCGCCTGACTGTCCTTGGCGACTTCTTCTTCTGTTTTTTCTGCTTGGTGAGCGGTGCTTAATAGTCCATCTACTGGTGGGGCAGAAATTCAGTGTGCACATGCTCTTTGCGTGTGGTTCCAAAATCTGGGCTGCATGTGCAAGTATACCAGGGCCTCAAGGGTTAGGCATTTATCTGTGATGGTTAAAGTTAGGGTAAAAAGTTAGGAATACACTTATAGACTTAATGCATTCCCTATAGCACCTACACATGCTGCACAAACATTCACTTAAAAGTAGCCATTAAAGAGACTCATCATTATTTGTGTGCCACTGATTTCAACCATTGATTTGTCATTTCTTTCATTTAGTCACTGTTAAGCATTTCCTATCCTGGTCTCCTGATCCATTCCCCACACTTTCCTCTGCTCTTTCACTAAACTTCATCTGGCGTCAGACTTAACAGATATACTTTTTCAGCTAACTGTTAAATAGCTGCCACTTTTACAGCACTGTGTTGGTCTTGAAGGAGCAATATGCCCGACAGCATGGCTTCATCAGAATATATTATGCACATACAGCTGTTTTCATGGAGACTGTGACACTATCATCACATTTTCCACTCAAAATAGGTTTTGCAGCGCATTATTCAATGCAACCATTCATATTGTGGAACAACTGTAGCTGCTCATCTTCTTTCCCTTTTCTCACTCGTATTTTCAGTTTTCTAGCAATTCATTGAAAGTTTTCGCACTAATACAACAGCACATGTCTGTCAAATGAAATGTTTCTGTTAGAAAGTACTACATTGAGATCGTTTGAGTGTGTTTTGATATTTAAATATGAAATATAGAATATATTTCACTGACATAAAGGCCAAAGTTAAGCTGTGTTTATGAATCCCCACTTTATTATGTTTATGTGATTTCTCAAGAAAATATTATGTGAACAGTAATTGAATATAAAATTTGATGAATCATATTATAGCACCATGCAATATTAAAAAAAAGTTGTATATTGCAATTAACTCCCAACTTATTCAATTCAAACATGTATAATAAGACATAATGAAATAACAAATGTACAGTAAAGGGAAAGGCTTCCTCTCCTTGCTCTCCTTTTTCACTTGCTAAGCACTCCTGTCCTATAAGCGAGCAATTTGGTGTTCTATAATATCACTTTACAAATATCAATCAGCAATCTGTCACATATGAATAGCATATATCCACATTATGGTCTCAAGTGTGCTTTCATGTTTGTGTGAGCAGGCTCGGAAGCTTCACGAGATAGGTTTGAGTGTGGGTGGAAGTGGGTGTGCAAGGGCATTTGTGGGTGAATGCTGGGAAATGTTTATGAATAAATGCACTCATGTGTGAGTATCGCTTTTCAAAACCGACGCTTCGCAGGCCTATAATCAACATTCATCCTCCCAGAGGTTTGAGCACGGAGCGACGGAGTCATCTCAAAGACGATTAGAGAGATCGAGCCTGCGCTCAGGTCTGTGCATTAATGTTTGTTACTGTGTGTTATTGTCTCTCTGTTACCGTGCTGCTGCTGGTGTACTTGTGTGTGGGAATGGATTGTGAGCCATAAAGGCAACATGAAGCAGCAGATTGAGAGAGGCCTTGTAGTTCTTTATCATCCATCTCCAGCTTTGAAGAAAATGATCTCTTTACACTGGCTTCTTCATCAGCTCTCGCTCCAAAGAGAAATCCAGGCAACATAGTGATCTATGAAAATCAATTCACTCCATTTTCTGGACTGTGTAATTCATTTCTATTTCTGTTGCCAGTCAGTTTCAGAGTCAGGTCACAGTGGCACCAGGTTGAGCATGCATAACTTCAGTGTTAGTTTTTTTTTGGTTTTAATTTTGAATTTATTTTATTCATTTAATTACTCTCCCCGTGTGTGCATGGGTATTCTCCGGGTTCTCCGGTTTCCTCCCACAGTCCAAAAACATAGAGGATAAAGTGGTAAAAGATGGATGGATGGAAGGATGAATGGATGGATGGATGGATGTATGGAGTTTATTACTAACTGTGATGTGTGTAACTTTTAGTTATTGACCGTGAGGAGCGCAGCATCACTGGGAAGAAAAAGTGTGTTAAATCTTATCATAGCCACAATTGATTGTACCTTGGTGAAAAGCTATTCTCAGTCATGTACACACCCTCCTTTGTAGCCACATGTTAGTATTTTGATAACTGACCCTTATAACAGTGCTATTCTTCGTTGTTTTCTGTTTTTATAGCCTTGTGACTGTGAGATGTTGTGTTTTTCACTTATTTTATTTTTATGAAATATATTGTATGTCATTTTATTGTTATTGTATAGCACTTTGGGTAACTGTGTTGTTTTTATATGTGCTCTATAAATGAAGTGGATCGGATTGGATTGGATAATAACTCTAAATACTGCGCCGCTGTCTTTAGACGTAATGTTTATTGGTCAAAACTGCCATCGCTTTTCCTGCTTCCTGACCAACGAAACAACGCCACATGCAAAAAGCAGCCAGGTAATTCAAAGAAACCTCAAATAGGACACTCTCCTCCCACCACAGCACTCGAGGGGAATGCAGCATTGCTGTGGGTGAATGTTTGCGTGCATGCTGGAGTGAATCCGCTGATGCACCAGGTATGTAGTGTGTGTTCATTCCATATCACCCGGCAGACATGAGCAATCGAATTCCAACAAGGTAAATCACGCGACTACCCACCATCAACAATGCAATGACAAAAAAAAAGGAGCAGATTTAGCTTGATATTATCTTTCTTCAGGATAAAGATGGGGCTGTCGGTTGTTACCTCGTGCTTCCACCTTGAGGATGATGGAGGATAAATTTTGTTTCAGTGACACACAAATACTCCAAACTTGGCTTTTCCCCAGACTCAGCACAAGCAGCACACAAACACTGTTTTTCTGTTTGTGCCACTGCCCGCTCTGACATGTGCAGCGAGATGCAGCTGAAAAAGCAACACAAAGCAAATAGCATATTTAGCACCAGCGCCTTTTCTTTTTGCTTCTTAATTATTCAGCCTGTTAGTGTAGTCTTGTGAGTGTGAGAGGACCTGAGTTCTCTATGGAACATCTCAGGTGAACCTGCTCTGCCCAGCGCGCACAGACTTCTATTTCCATATGTATGCTTCTTCTATAGAGTGGTGAGTTGTGAGGAAGTTCATTTTTCTCCATATCTCTTCACAATTGTCGATGTTTATTTGTGACTTTTGCGAGCCTACGTGTGTGTGTGTGTGTGCGCGTCTCACACTGTAATGTGACATGTGACAGGTGGCAGGACAGCAGTACATCCCCGCTGAGACATAGGCCTTGTCAGTTGGTGCTGTAGATGTGTACTTGCACACATGCAGGTGTCTGTGTGTGTGTGTGTGTGTGTGTAGTGGTCTGCCACCACTAGATCTCCGTGAAGACTGTTGCCATGGACAACTTGATTGACAGCAGCTACGCCTCAGCAATGTGGACTTATTGTCACAGCACGGCAAAAGCTTAGTGTTAACTTATAATAACTTTACAGCTTGTCATTTTAATCATTATATTTATTCTAAAACAAATAAATAAAAGCTTAGTATCTGTTCTCCTTTTTCCCATATTGTGTCTATTAATCACTTTTTATGGAGATAAATGTAACTAAAACTCTAATAATGAATACACTTTATTTTAAGAATAAAAATTAAGATACATTACTGATTCACAAGTCAAAAGTGCTCTTGATCTTTCTCATCTCTCACTGATAGCTTCTTCAACTCTGCTCAGATCAGCGACTTATACCCTATTATGGAGCGCCCTCTGCTGACACAGGAGCTGAGGTGATTTATCCCCCCCTCAGACAGCAGCACAGGTGAGTAACAAAAAGAGACCTGAGATCACTGTTTTCAAAACAGAGTCACATTTACTGCTCATACCGCTGCACACTGTCAAATGTGCACAAGCAGGAAGTTAATTTGTCAGATTATTTATGCTTTATTACATATTATTACATGTGGATGTATGTCATTATTGAGCTTTTCACATTAATACATGTATACGCCAGAGAGCATAGGAAAGTGTTATACATGCACTGCATCACCTAATAGTATGAGTTTGCTCAACTGTGATGACTAGAGGCGCTCAAGTATTGCACAGTGGACTTTTTAAGATCATTTCTGAAACGTTTTTCTTTTTTATTATAAGTTTTCTCTGTCTCTGTCTTCTTTGCATACTAATTTTCTAATTTATACACGTGTTCCCTGGTTTCCAGGTTTTCATGCTGAAGTTGTCTTTCTATGACAGGAGGGAAAAAAAACTCAGGGAGTTGAGTTCTGAAGTAAAAAGTTCCACATCTCCCGGGGGAAAAGTGTGAGTAACATTTTTAACAGACAACTGGTCATTTATTTCTGTCTTCTTGGATGGGGTTGACAGATTTGGAATGAACAAAAAAACAAACATCAGAAAGTCTTCTGAGAAGAGAGCTTATCCGCTTGTTTTGGAGGAAGTAAACAAACAAAATGCGATAAGTGAGACACAGGTTTTGCTTCCTGTTGTTGCTGTGCATTTTATTGCTTGCAGCAGTAACCAAGAGTCTATTCAGCTGGCTATTTGTACTTTTGATAACAGTTTAATTCTTAATGAAGTGTGACCTTCTAAACTTGTGTTGTGCTTCCGACTCTGTAACTTTCCCCTCTTTCAAGATATTAATATTCAAAGATACTTAACAGGACCTGACAGGGAGGATGAAGGTTGCAGGAGAGAATCAAGCCAATTATGTTGTCAGCGTTTTCTTTTCTCTGATCTTTCGTCGACAATGATAGCCCGTGAAATGACTGTACTCTGTTTGACATTTTCTCAACGTTCAACGCCGCGCTCGCCCACAGAGATAAGAGACACTCCAAGTTCGCCACAGAGAAAAAAGTCAAGAGTTAAAAAAGTGACAATAAGGGCGAGAAACACAGACCATAAGAAAAATTAGAGGGAAGGGCAGATGTCCAATGTTGGAGCCACACAGCAGTTATTCTCATTAAGCTGAAAACACAGCACATATGGACACACACACACACACACACACACACACACACACACGCTCACATGGTATCTTCCTGACCTCGTGCTATATGGTGCTTGCTAGTCACATTTGCTTTGTTATTGTGTAATTACACTTTGGTTTTGTACTTTTCCATAACTTCCAAATAAAGTTAACCTCTTTCTTACCATTTGTAAAGAGTATTGTGTTAAATGTATTTAAAGGTAACTGCAATCTAAAATGACTCCAAGAACTTTTATTATTAAGCGACCCATCCGGAAATAATGAATTATACCTTTGTTTTCCAGGGGGGAGGCCCAGCTCATAATATGCTGAACTGCATTTATTTATAATGTGTGCAAATATCTCAACCACTGTCTCTCTCACTTCACCAGGTGTGATGAATGCACAAAGTAATTAACTCAACAAGGATTGAGCTGAGAAGAGGTGAGGGAACAAGGGATTGGGTAAATGAGCAAACCTTACTAATGAGCATGTTTTTTTAAAACCCATGTCGAGTGTAATGTATGACTTAATGTTCTCATTCAGCTTTAATGGACAGGTGCATCATTATGTGCATGACAAACTTGGTAAGAAGTTCTCTCCAGGGCAAAACTCCCTTCAGTTCTTTCCTCCCACACAGCCGAATCTAGGGCAAAGGAAACAGCCAGCTTATTAGAAAGTGATGAGCAATGACAAGTAAAGACCACAAGAAGGGAAGACTTGATTTCTGTAGGTGTACAACAATGTACGTAACCCTAATATACACCAAAAGACTAAATGGCAGACTTACGATTTCAGTGAAGTGAACTTTTTCTTCAACAATACAGTAAAAGTATGAAAATCAGATATGATGAGTCCCACTGCTCATCCTCATCTTTTAATCAGGCTCACAAACCATGCAGTCATTAACAATGTGTTCCCAACTTCAACACAGTTCTCTGATCTAAGGAAAAGATGCTTCATTCATTTGTTTATTTAGTTATTGGAAATTTAAAAGTGTGGTAGTGGTTAGCACTCTTGCTTTTGCAGCAAGAAGACAAAGGCTTTGCGACCCGGTCGGAACAAGGTCTCTGCATGGAGTTTGCGTTTTCTCCCTGTGTGTGCGTGTGTTGTCTCCGGGTTCTCCGGTTTCCTCCCGCAGTCTAAAATCATACAATGGGGATTAGGTCAACACTCTAACACTCTAAATTGACCGTGAGCGTGAGAGTGGATTGTCGTTTGTCTCTATGTGAAGGAATCGGTCGTGTTGTTTGATCAAGTGATCACGTTTTATTTCATTACAGCAGAATCCGTGATTATGAGGTGGAGGTTTTTGTGTTTCTCAATGATGGAAGCACAGGAAACAAATCCACCCCAAGGATAAATGTGTTGCTCTCCCGGCCTCATCGACAAGGTGTGCACTCCACATTATTTCCCCTCTGTGTGAGATCGACTAACCTGTCAAAAGGAATCTTTTGCTTGTTGCCATTGTGTGCAAATACATTTGAGTTAATTCCCTAATGTTTTGACAAGTCACTCTTCAACTTGTTACCATTACACAACTTTTTGTGCTGAATGTGTTGCTCATAATGCCACAGCAGCTACATACAAGCTATATCTGGTTTTGAGGCAAACAGCTGTACTTGTGCATTACTGTGCAGCTCTACAATGGAATTAGCATTTTCTGGAATCCAAGCATCTGGGCTTTGTGCATACCCAGTGCTTCTATTTTTACTCACTGCTTATTATGAGCCTGAGGTCTACAGCATGTTGGTGTTGCTTTGTCGTAAATTAGAAGCAGGCAACGGAGCACAGGAAAATGTGGTTTGTGTGTATCTGCAGTGTTATTACTCATCCCTGACTGAATATATATACATGAATATATACATATATATCTATATATATATATAGATATATATGTTGTCCTCTATGTCATCAGGGTGGTGCAATAAGGGTGTGCGTATATAAAAAAACATACTGTGCAGATCGACCGTGCATGTTCTTGCTGCTGCATGACAGTTGTGTGTGTGTGCGCGTCGTTCACTACTTGACCTCCTCTCCACCTCGTCCATCGTCCTACTGCCTTCATCACCATAAGCACAATTCACAGTGCTGCTGTCTGCCCACACAACGATGCATGTGCACTGATAGTCTGAAGTAAAAAAGTGAGAACAGAGGAGAGTGAGAGCAAAACAGAAGAAGAAGAAGAAGAAGTGGGGAGAGAAGACGTGTTAAAATGAAGAGGATGGAGTGATGATGGAAAGAAAGATGGGAGTCAGACGGCGAGCAGAAAGAAGGCCCACAGTATGTGCAAGTTTATTGGGGGTCAATGACATCCATGTAAAACACAGCTGGGGAAAACTGACACCTCAATAAGTTACATTTTTAATAGATTTTCTATTCACTAATAGCATTCTGTATTATTTTGTTTCACTTTCGATGGATAAATGATGTAATAATGGAAGAAAAAAACAGAATCGTGGTCAAAGCTGACGCTGATATGCAGAGGGAAACAAACCAAATACAAATACAAATATTTCCTGATGTTTTTACTTCTATTTTTAATCTATTGACAAAAACAGGTGAACACATAGAAAGTGTGCCGCATGTCAAGTTTTTGCATCCCGATCATCTTTCCCCTGATCATATTTCACTTGATTTTCGTGCTTATATGTACGTCTGTCTTTACATCTCCAGTAAGAAAACCAAATCATCTGCAAGATCATCATACTTTTTTGACTAAAACTTATTACATTTTGAGAGGAGGGTAGAAGAGAGAGAGAAGAGACGAGACAAGAAGAGAAGCAGTTGTGCATTACTGTATTCAAGCACTTTCAGGCTGATTGTTGTAATAGTGACATTTATAGATCACTTTAAGTAGTAGCAGAGTGATTGCAGCACCTGTTGCAGTAATAATAGCAGTAATGACACTGCTGATCATCAATAATAGGCTAATAATAACAATAGTTGAGTATGAGTGACTGAGCCGAGTGGAGTGAGGGAAACCTGCAGAATGAGGACATTGATAATGTGCTGACACAGAAAGAAAAGCCAGCATGGGCATGTTCTGTTTATTTTCCCACACAGTCAATGTGACGACTGTATAATCGTCAGCTGTAAACAAAGCTAGCAGCTGACACAGCTACTGCAGTTTAAACTAGCTGTGCGTAAGCAGTAAACGTACAGCTGTGATACGACAGTCCCACATAGTGACTCTGCCTGGTAAATGGGTCTCATAATATTGAAACTCGTATACTGTACCTTAGGTCCTGAGGTCTTTCTCTAGTGTGAGTGTGTCCTGAGTCTCCAGGAAATGAATGTAAGTCAATGTAATGTCCCCTGTGTGTGTGTGTGTTTGTGTGTGTGTGTGTATGTGCATTGTGTGCATTTTTCTCTATGTGTGTAGATGAGGTGTCCACAGAAGTGTCTGCAAAGTGCAATAATGTAGACACACACACTATTTGGTTTCCATGACTTCAGAGGACATTATATTGACTTACATTCATTTCCTGGAGACTTTATCTATTCGTCTTAAGAGAATGATGATCCATGTATGTGAGAAATTAATCGTTGCAGGCCAGGGCACAAATTAAAAATTAACTTCTCAAAACAGAATTATTATTCCTGTTCATTACTTTCTGCACAAAGCATTATAATCATGTTAATTGTATGTATTGTAATTAGCTCAGATAATTACACTGTTGTTATTAGCTGTCAGTCGCTCTCGGGGTGCTAATTGTTTATTGCTTTTACAAACTTCTCTTGTTTAAATTGTATAATTGGTACTTTGTGGACTGAATGCTCTGAACACTGCTGAGTGACTTTGACAAAATCATTCGACTGATTTTTGTTTTAATTCTGTTTCAGCAAATTGGGAAAGAGCTGCCGTCCATCTACAATAGTTGGAAACTTTGTGGCTCCAATAAAAGATTAATGAAGCTCAGATGTTGTACATGTGTGGGTATCACCAGGCGGTGTTTCCATGGTTACCATCTTTGTTGTCTCTCTCGGAATCAAACTGGAGCTGTGTGTGGATTTGTCTGTGTAGGTTCCACACGGAACAACAGGATGACCCAGCCCTCAGAGATTCCAGTTCGTCTGAATCTGCATGTCTTTGGCCTGTGGACGGAGGACAAAGCATTCTGGAGAGAATCTACTCCACACAGAAAGGCCAACCCAACTGAGAACTAAATGGCAGTTCAGCAATTCTATTTTATTTTTTCTGTTTCTTCTGCTTGAAAAAAAAATGTATCAGCATCCATCAAACTAATGACTTGTTTGAATCTATTTCCTTCCCATTGCCTAATTAATGCTCACATGAAATGTTTCACAGTCTATTGGTCACTCAGCTTTTGTGGGTGAATGATCATCTCCGACCCCGTTCACTTGCGTGGAGGAACGGGAGAGAGACAGAAAAAGTGTGTGTGTATTAAAAAGGAGAAAAAATTGAGTGGAAAAATCATGACTCAGGCGTAAAAAGGAAGCAGAGAAGAAACTAAAGATATGCTGGATGAGAGTGATGAGCAATGATGGAAGGAATTTCATCAGAAGCTAAAGCTTCAGCTTTTATTATACAGAATTGTCAGTCAGCACTTTGTTACTCACATTGGGATGAGTTCCAGAACTTAAGGGTGGTATACATACCAGGTATAGGACACATACAGTTTATCTCTGCCAGGCTCTTCGTCACCTAGGTTTCCTTGAAGATGCTGATGATGATTGGTTTCCACCTGAGCTGGTGGAGGGAGGAGAGCTGATTGGTTCCTGGTTGTTTGTGCGGCCACTCAATCTCCAGGAGTTGATTATATAAGGAAGTTTGATTTCCTGCAGCATGCAGGCTGCTTGAACTCTGCATGATGCTGCTTCTCAGGTTTGTGGTGGGAGAAAGGACGTGGGGGTACCTTCTACATCCACACCTCATAGCACAAAAGATGTTAGTTAAGTGGTGGTTGCCACACTGTATGCTTTTTGGAGGACACTTTGTCCTTTGTCTTTTGTCTTGATCAGTGGATAGTGAGGGTTTGGTTTGTGTTTTGTTTTCTTTGGCTTCTCACCTTAGTCCTGTCCTCCCCCACAGAGGTGCTCTTTTCGGTTGTTTACAAATAAAACCTTCCTTTTGATTTGTTAAGCTGTTGCTCTCTTTAAAAAACACCTGAAGGCTTGTTTGTGTATCTAGAAAAGATGTTGACAACTTCTTTAATGACAGTTGGGGGTTGTTGCAGGTCAGTGGAGGCTGTGAAACTAAACTAATAAATAAAAAAAACTGTTCAAAACTCATCTACGAATCCCAGTGGAAGTCAGTGTCAAGAAAAATATTCTGACTATGTAATGGGGGGGACATTTAAATTTTATAACACCACAGCCAGACCAAAAAACCTTGCACTGCAACAGCTCTCATCTTCTAGATATATTACATTCCAGATGAAACCAAATAAGAATACCAAAATATTTGTTTGACCTTTAATGTGAAAATGTTAGTCATTTAAAAAAAACAGACATCAATTAAACAGCATCAGTCTAGCTGGTTTATGGAAAATGCACAAATATCTGGATTTACTATATGTTTTAGATGTGTGACTTCCTGCTGCTTCAGAACATTTCCCCACAGATAATATACCCAGCAGAAAAAAAAAAAATTTGGTAAAAAGGCCGAATCTACTGTGTGTGCATTACTGGGGTGGAGATGCAGTTGTCTGCTGAATCTCATCTTTTGTGCTGTATCCATAGCTTATGTCTTAGTCCAACAACCACATTTTTTTTATTATATAAATAGCAATACCCATCATGCCTTTTCAAGAGCCATCTGATTTTAAAGTGATTGTCCCATCGTTCACCTGACTGCTGACAGTGGCATTATGTCCTTTATTCCTCCGATTCCACTACCAATCTCTGTTTAGGAAGACTTAACAGTGTGTGCACACATACACACACCCGTACACAGTGGGGACCTGAAAAATGTCCCCTGTTCAACCGTGAGTCCCCTCTTTGTGTGTGCGTAACGGCGCCAAAGTCCCCTGTTCTACTGGTTCACGAGTACACGCACTCACACACACACACACACAGGCTTCATTATAATTTCTGGAAACTTAAGCGTGACTGCTGACTCCCGACCACAATTACATTCACAGCAGTTTATTTGAAATACAGCAGGAAGTGAGAGAGATAGCACATGCACACAGCACAGGGTACCAGTGCTACTGCTGACACTGTACGCTGCCTGATAGTAAAGTAGTGCGAGTAAAAGAAGGGCAATGAGACAGAGCAAAAGAGGTCAAAAAGCAGGGGGTGGGGGGGTTAATGTAATGCGGACATCCTCGTAACTCAAGACAAGCATTACCTTGGACGTGAAATGACTAATAGGAGGTGTTCAAGGTGCTTGGATAAGGAGCTGTGTTCAAGCGAGTGGGGTTTAAAAGTCAGCTAAACTACTTGTAAACTTTAAAGTGGTGAAACGCCTGCATCAAGTTCACTTCCTAAAGCCTTGAATACTATTCTTACTGCCTGGAAAATCCATCCTGGCAGGGTGTGTGCACTAAAAGAAATGGAAGATGTTCAAATATTTTGATAGAAGACAATAAGACAATTGTCCAGGGTGTACCCTGCCTATCGCCCTACGTCAGCTGAGATTGGCACAGCACCCGCTGCGACCCTCATGTGGAGGATACAGCGGTAGAGGATTGATGGATGGATGGAAAATAAGACTTCGTTTTTGGCACAAAGGAACTGCGATTCTGGATTGTGCATCCAAATCACTACTGTACCATGTATTTCACACGTGGGAGCTTATTATGACACAACACAACACCGGCTCTTAGGAAAAGAATCTGTGCAGTCACCTGCGTCTTGCTGCATTATTGCGACAATGATGAAACAGGAAACACTAGAGAAACAAAATAGCAAAACACAATAGCAGTCCAAAAACCAGGGGGCTCCAACAAAAAGCACAGATAAACAAAATATCAATGGATGGTGTTAAAGTGAACAATTACTATAATAAAAAGTAGCGAAAGAAATTGAAATGCAAATAGAGTGTGTGAGTCAAATAGATGATAATGTAGATGCTAATGCGTGAACTTGAACGTCTCAATTTCAGAAATTTCCAACCGATTTGGAAAGACATCAGAACTTCTTTTGAGGTTTTACTGACAAAACTTTATGCAGACACACCAACATTCACAGCCTGGAGCACACAAAGACAGCTGCCTACACAGCAGAAGAGGATTCTGGGAGAAACAAAAGCCACACAAACGCAGGCTGCAATCATTATCAAACTTTACCAAACTATACAACACCTACAAAACGAGGTTTTCATTTCCAGATTTTGGGCCATGACAAATATGGGAAGAAATATATAAAATATTGCTAAAATAAACATGTTTTTATTATCAAATCAACAAAGTAAAGATGTGAATCGATAATGTTTGTTTCCACATTTCAACTTGCAATTGTTAATAAATGAATAAATGATAAATGAATTAACCCTTTAACCCTGAACATATCACAGACGACACGTTTGCGAAAGCGCATTTTGCATTACTGCAATTATACAAAGGTTTATGCAACACAATTCTATTGGAAAAACGGTTTCTGGAAGCTGAGACGTTGCACGTCAAAGCCAACATGTGCTTATTACGGTAATTTCACTCGTGCTGTTTCAGGAAGCCAGAGAGTCAGCGTCTTTGTCGCCAGAGAGGAGAGAGTTGGAAAAATTTTGGACATTGAGACAAATATTCAAACAAATGTTATTTTAAAATTGTTTCATACTTATATTTAAAATTTACCATGCAAAATCTAGTATTCATACAACTACAGTGGTTTTCTTTATTTTAAATTGTTAAAGTACTATTTTAACATGCAATAAATTGTAAATGTCAAAAGTTAGGAAAAATGGGCAAAAGCACTTACTCACAAGACATTTTCTGGCCCTTTTTAGTTAAAATAAGGCCGGACATTTTGAGGCTTACGTGTTAAAGGGATAAGATTTGATCAATTTCTGTTAGGGCAAAAACAGTATGCCCCCATAATCCTTTATAAAGGGAAATCTATATTCATATTTTGAGTAAGTATGTCATGGGTTTCTACAGCAATTTGTAATTGTTTTGGAAATTAGAGAATCCACTACCTAATTTAATGAATTCATTGCATATATTTTAGTACATGTTGTTATTTAATATGCATTATGTGGTTCTTAAAGACAAGAAAATAATACTTTCTTGTCTTTAAGAACCACATACTGCATACATGTGGTTCTTGGTATATATATATGTATATATATATACATATATATATACCATATATATATACATATAGAAGTAATGATGCAAGCTGGTTTTACCCATCAGGGTAATTCCTTTTGTCAGTGAATACAGTGGAAATATGAAATAATGAGGTAAGGCAGTAATCCAATATTATGGATGCCAACTGGTGTTTAACACTAAAGGAGAAGAGGAGTATAAAGCCATGAAATTGAATTTTTATGTCATAAATACAGTAGTGCATTTAATATTCAGGGGTTAATTCACTGTCTTCTCATTGTCAAGAATACTAAATGAGAAGAGTCACGTTTTAAGAGTTTTAAAAAAAGATAATGGGAATGATGAGAATTAAAGAAGGGAAGGGGAACAGTCTGTACTCACCTGCTGCAGCATCTGTGCCCTGTCAATACTGCATGCACACACCTCACTGTGTGTGTGTGTGTGTGTGTGTGTGCATGTGCGTGGGTGTGTGTGTGTGTGTGTGCATGCCGGAGTGTGAGTGGGGAAACAATGGAGAGACATTTTACACTCACGCACTCATATACAATGTCACGCTGCCAGGTATGATAAATGTCTGTTTCTGTAGCCTCTGTGACCCACTTGAAGAGGATCCCTTCTCCTGCACTAACTCACTAAAACGTGTTACCAGATTGTTATGATAGACCTCCTCTCCTTCCTCTTCTAATGCCTCCTCTCTGCACTTCTCTCTCTCCCTCCTTCCCCCTGCTCATCCCCCTGTATACTGAAAGCATCTGGATCAGATTCACAAATGAAACACTTCCCTCCGCCTCAGTGCCCCATCTCAATCATGAGATCTCTACTCTTTATTTATTTATATCCTATATACATGTATATATATATATATATATATATATATATATATATATATTCTTTTACTCAGCTCCAGGTCTATCACTTACGTTGTCTTCAGGGAAGTCGCTGAAACTCTCTTGATTATTTATAAGTCAAAATCCTGTCAGGATATACAGCAAAACACATTCTCTAGAGTAAAATAAAGTATATCTAACAGATGAATCACATTGCTTCAGTCTCTCCCTCCCTCCCTCTCTCTCTCTCTCTCCCTGCCCACCGCTCAGTCCTGCTGATAGCAGTCGAGCTAAATCCATACATACTTAACATTTCCATCCCAATGCCTCACCCGGCCATTCTCAACAGCATCATAACTCACTGTCATTTCCCCACCTACACAACTCCTTTAAAGTCTGCTGTGTTCACAATGAATATATCCACATTATCGCCATTCCTCCTCCCTAATCAGTCCTTCATTCAAGAGAGAGAAAGCACCCCTGCCCACTTCACGTGACTCCACTGATAAACAAGAGCATTTCACATACCGCAACCCGAAATGCTTCGATTTTGATCCTCTGGATGCATCTGTAAATAATTAATCATTTTAATGCTGGGAACATACTGTACTTCTCATCAGTGAGTTGCTTTCAGAAGGACGGACAGACTTACAGATGAACCCATGTCGATGAAATCATAACCTCCTTGACGGACGTATCAATAAATCGGTTTTGAACTTTGAACTATGACTGTCTACATTTGGAAATATTTCCCCATCTTCACTTCTTAATAAAATATCCTAAAAAAGAAAAAGGAAATTCAGTTGTACAAGCCTGCCTGGATTTAACTGATTGGAATGGTAAAATCCAGAATTTGGGATCTGTGGATTAATCAGCCAGGCTTTTATTTCATACATGTTTCTTTATCCTAATCTGTTGTTTTGGGTTTCAAGTGTAACAAAAATCATCATAATTCCCTGTGTGTCACACACTGAACGTGTGACTTTTTTGTCCCTGTTGTGTGTCATCTCTCACGAGCTCTATAGGTTGATTTATTGTATCGCCAATCAATTATTCTCTTTCCTTTGCAGTCTTTCCACCCTCCAACATTTTTAATCTCACATCACTCATTAGCCATCAGCTTTATCACTCCCTCTCATTTTCGTCTCCCTCTCATTGCACATTCATCCATTTACATTCTCACATCTGAATCTTCTCTTTCTCCCCTTTGATTCTCCCGTTTTTCTCTTTAACCTCTTTCTCCCACACTGCACTTCTTGTCCAAACTAACCGCTGTCAATATTTTTTATCTGCCTTCTTTTCCGTTTTGCAATGTTGGAGTAATTCAGCCACAAACACACACCTTTCTGTGTTTATACAGCACTCATTCACTGCAGGGTATTTTCTCTGTTTTTTGCTGTAGTGCTGTGTGCTTCTCTTGCTCTCCAAGGTTTGCCACAGCTAAACTAAATATCTATTTTCAACCACTCCCTCCAATCCTCTCATGAGTTTCACATTACACCCTGTGCTATCGTCTACACTGACTAACTCCAAAACTGCTCTCTCCTCTGTCTCTCATCTCTCTCTTCTGGGCCTGCAGTGTAACAGGAGACTGATAGCGATCGTCTGTTTTTTATCTGAGTTTATTTTTTGATCCTCTCTTCCTGCAAAACCCGCCACTGCCCTTCCCTTACCTTCGTCTCTGAGTTGTATTCCCTCCTTTTTGCACTTCATTTATCTCTCAAACATGCACACACACACACACACACACACACACACACATAAGACATAAACACACACACTCTTACAGACAGGAGCACAGTGTTGAGACAGCTCAGGCGATTCAAATAGTGGGGCCAGATAGTGGGACAATGCTGTCACCTGCTGGAATAGTATTGAAACGCCATACTTGTTAACAGTATATCACTTACAGTATACAGTAAATCATGATCAATATCATTATTATCATGTTGGTGTGACATACAGTTGGTAATGGTTGTTATATGTGTGTCATATATGTGTTTTTCTGTTCGTTTTTTGTGTTAAAGTTCACAATATTAGTACACATGCTACAAAATACCAAGGTCACATAGGAAATGTTTATCAGCTAATGAAGTGAATCGGCCATTAGTCGTCAACGTCTTCCGTAATGGCTCAGTAACGACACGATATCTACATCTTCATTTGATCTTTGCCAGCATGTACAGCACAGATGGTCCTACTGGGCTAAAGATGTAAGACACTGGAAATTAACATTACTTTGGTTTGTTGTTGTTGTTGCACATGTTGCACATGAGATATGGATCATCTTGATCGGGAGGGAACATGTTTTTTGTTTTGTTTTTTTTCAAACAAATAGATGATAGCTCCTCTTTTAATACATGTGGATAAAGGCCAAGGTGTAGTGGGGTGGGGTCTTTGACTTTATTGATTCCTGCAACCACACCTGACAGCATTGTAGACATTATATCCATTATAGCAACTTGCTTTGTTAAAAACACAAGCATTCTTTAACTGATATTCTGTCCACCCATTAACATAATAATATAAGCAATTAATACTGCAATGTTTCAAACTCACAAAAGAAATCAACAAAAAAAACACAGGGCTGTCAAGCTCATTTTTAGTTCAGGGGCCACAAGTGGGCCACACCAGTAAAATAATAGGATAATAAACTATGAACTACAAGAACTCCAAAGTATCTTTTTACAAAACCTTTATGAACAACCTGAAGTTTAACATGTGCATTTATAACTTACAGATCACGGTGGATCCACAAAGACACAACACATTTAGTCACAGTTATCTGGAACTGAAAAATATAATATTTTACACTATAATTAGATTCCTTTCACATATTCATCCTGTGAGCCGAATGTGACACTGGTGGGCTGCCACACAAGACACAAGAATCTGGCCCACGGACCATATGTTTGACACCCCTGGTTTAGAACGTTATGTAGAAGTGTTTAACGTGTTTCCATCAAATACTGTTTGTGTAATATCCGTTTCTGGGACTTAAGAGGCAGTAAAAATGTGCAAGCCCAAAGGTCCTTCTTTCCTTTTAACACCCATAGAACACACTAATGCAGAGGTGTCAGAGGTGTGGCGGCCCACCACAGAAAACATAGCACTCCAACTTTCTTTAAACTCAGCTGCCAGTGAGGTGATAGAATATAGACAGAATATTACATTCCTAAAAACTTCCATACATTCCATCTTACATTTACATTACATTTATATTGTTGTGTTTTGAACACAGATGTATTATTTACTTAATTTAATAGATTTATTTCACCCTGTTTTGATTACAATAGATTTATTTAGCATAATTAATATAATTATTATTATTTTTGTGTATATAGTATATGTATAAGTATATGCATCTTTCCATGTCCAAACATGTACTTTTACTTTCAAATTATGTGAAATATCATCATGAATATTTTTATTGTGGAATATTGTGTTATAATTTTAAGCTCATAGTGCCCACCCACTATTGAACCCCACTTTGGGTTTCATTGTTTTCAGAATTGTTTTTAATTCAAAGAATAACAGTATAAAAATATAGTAGGTAGTATTGTATATTGTTGCATTACACAATACTCTACTACTGTCTGGTTTAACTCCTTTTCTTGTTTAACTTGTTTATCTGATATTGTGCCTTGGTCATATAAGGACAGCATTACTGCTATACAGAAAAAGCACATTTTGCTTTGAATGAGTATGTTCTCACACGAAGGGCAGCCCACCGATGTGATCCACACACCTTGTTTGACCACAGACAGCTGATCAGACAGATGCTTCTCACTTGGCCAACGTGTGAAGAAGAAAAAGATGAATGTGTGAAGCAGTCTTTCCTTTTATATAGATGAAACCTACATCTTTAAAAAAAACACTTATTTGTTTAGGTTTGAATATTTGACTGTGTTGTTTTTTTGTGCCCTATGAAAACTGTGGATGCTGTCTGTATAGTAAGACAACATGTTTTGACAAGAATCTAATGTGATGCACAAAAATAGTCTTTAGTCTAAAATAAGTGGTGTTTAATTATACCACCAGAGAGGTCACAATAAATACAGGCAGGACTTTTTGTAACCTTTATTGTGGTGCTTTAGCCTTCAAGTTTTATAGCCACTTAATCACATGGCACCAACACAAAGCATTTCGACATGTGGACACCGTCAAGACAGTCTAATTAACTTCAATCCAAGAGTTCTAAAGGGGAAGAAAAATGGATTAGGTGAGTCTGAATGTGGCATGGTGTAGCAGGGTGTTGGAGTATTTCAGAAAATCAACATCTTTAGATTTTACAGAGAATGTTCAGAAAAGGTCGGCCACAAGGTTGGTAGTGGTTAGCACTCTTGCCTTTGCAGCAAGAAGACCCGGGTTTGCGACCCGGTTGGAACAAGAGCCTTTCTGCAGGGAGTTTGCATGTTCTCTGTGTGTGTGTGGCTTTTCTCCGGGTTTTCCGGCTTCATCCAGTCCAAAAACATACAATATGGGTATTAGGTAAATAGGACACTCTAAATCAGGGGTGTCAAACTGATTTCAAGTGATTTCAAGTGGGCCGGATCAGTAAAATAATAGCATAATAACTTCATTGAAGTATCTTTTTACAAAACAAGTGATGAACAAACCTCAAATTTACTGAGGAAAAATAATTACAATTTCAGCAATATTACCGTCTACCAGTCTTGTATAAAGTACCTTAAAAGGATACTAAAATGACTTTTAAAGTATTTGACATTTTTTGAGTTGAGCCATGGTGGATCAGTGGTAGGGCGAGTTGTCTGGCTCTTCTTTCTGGCTCTGCTCGTCATGTTGAAGCATGTGAATGTGGGAAAACTGTAGCGTCAAGCAGCTCATCAAGACCAGAAAAGCTCTGTATAAATACAGACCATAATACCAACTCTTCTTCTTCTCCCGATTTTATTTGGCATTAACGGGCAACAAAGACAGTTAGAGGAAATGTAGTGGAGTAAAAGTAAAAAGTTGCTAGAAATAAAGTACAGTACAGATACGTGAATTTTGTACTTAAGTAACAGTAGCAAAGTATTTGCACGTTACATTACAACACAACACAACACAACATCCTGTGGGCCAGATTGGACCCTCTTGTGGGCCGGACCGAGGTGGTTGTTTGTCTCTGTATGTGGCCCTGTGATGCCCTATGTCAGCTAAGATTGGCACAACTCCCCCCACGTCCCTCGTGTGGAGGATTAAGCAGTAGAAGATGGATGGATGGATGGATGGATGGTAAGAAAAAGAGAAAATATTGTAGCAGTTGATGCCAGAGGTCAGAGGAGAAGGGCCTGACTGGTTCAAAATGATAGAAAAAAGCAACAGTAATTTGCGTAAAATGTTGCAAACTCAGTGGGCAGAAGATCATGAATGACAATAATATTATTATTAGTTGTAGTAGTGTTATTGTCATCATTATTATGCTATGAGGTTCTATGAAAATATAGGCGATCGTGTGAGGTAACATGTCTTAGATAATGTTTGTTTTACAAATAAAAATTGATTGATTGATTGATGATCATCATATTCAAGCACACTAACAGAGGCTGAATATGGCTTTCTGTTACAAACCTGCATCCTCTTACTTTTCATGTTTGACTTTTGACCTTTTGGCATATATGCCTTTTATAAATGCCATGGAATTATGTGTAACATACTAAGATGATCCACATGAGCCATTATCTGCATTTGTACGTGTTCAATTCACACTTATCACCCACAAACTTTGTACGTGCAGAATGTACAGGATGTGGCCTGTTTGACCACAAAACAAAAAACAAGCTGTAGCATGAGTATATAATGCCACAAATGGAGTGTCTGATCCAGACCTTTGACCAGAGAGCTTCACTTAGACATCATCATCCTGCTGACAGGTGAGTTGATCTTTCTAATCAACTTTTGAGAGCACAAAACAATTGAGAAAAAACAACTTTTGAAATATGTAGTTTCTGTGATACTAATGTTCATGACACTGATGAATGACTCTTTTTTTTTTTATGCTTGTCTATAATTTAGAAGTCATTTTGCTGACCACAGTGATGAAGGTCAACACAGTCATCTTTGTTTCACTGTCATTGTTCCTTTGCTGGACAAATGTTGACTCCATGAGGGTGAGTGGAGCCAATCCTGTCGCATATAATTTACATTTTAGTACAACTGATTTGCAGCAGCTAATTTATTTGAGGAGTAACATGTTGAAGAAAAGTATGTGTTTGATACTTTGTGCAAATGTGTTCATTGACAAGTAATTTATTACCGAAAAATCACATTTTCTAGTGACTACAGCTCTAATAAACATTTTTATGGTTGTGCTTTGCTTTTTTTTTGTTTCCCTCATTAGATCAATTTGGATTTCAAACTAAAATATGTCAGCAAGTTGGACATGGCTGAAGAGTCGGTTGATGACATGTACTTTGGCTGCAATTATCTAATGCACGAAGAGGTCATGGGCAGATACTCGGAGGAGATGTACAAGGGGCCATTTAAGGAGGCCTGGAAAGAGGCAGAAGAATGTGCAAACATCAAAATTGAAGAACAAAATCTCAAAGAATATGAGGGTCTAACCAAAGCTCACCTGCAAGCCATTTGTGCTTACACAGATGATAACATTTATACAATGTTCAATAATGACTGCCGCAATGGGAAGAAGTCCTATGGCTCCTCATTCCAGTTCCACTCTTTGCATTTCTTTCTGACATCTGCTGTGCAGATTCTGAATAAACATTACTTCTGCCACCACACATTTAGAAGGACTAATCATATATTCAATGTTAAAGAAAATGAGACAGTTAGATTTGGATCCTTTGCCTCTACCTCTTACAATAGAACCCTATATGACTTTGGTATAAAGTCCTGTTTTGAGGTTGAGACGTGTGCAGGTGGGTTTTTAAACAAATTATCAGTTGTCGATGGAGAAGAAGAGGTGCTCATCCCCCCCTATGAGATGTTCATCATAAGAGAGATAATAGTAGATAAGAATAAAATGAAAGCTCTGGGTGTGGAGTCGTGTGAGGTCCTGTACGTCTTGAAGAGTGCAGGATATAAGAGCAATCTGAACTGCAAACTTATGCGCCAATGAAAAGACCTGTGGTTCTGCCCCAAGCAGTGGGAAAGGCCCACTGTTGTTTAGCCCTCATTTAATGTTGTAATCATCTCGTCACAATTGACATCATTTGTATTTGTTGTTAAGTTGTTGTAAAATCAATAAATTTGTCACTGCATGGAAAGGAAACTACTGCTTTTGTATATATTGGTTACATGACATGACAAGACAATGCACAAGATGTTGTGTGATTTCAAACGATCCCGTGAGGAATGATCCAACCTCCTAATAAGTGAATGCATGAATACATTAATAAGTAATTAATAAGATTAATAAGTGATTCATAAACAATGCCCTAACGCCTTTGACATAACTGGAGAACAGACTGGAAGTTGCTATACTCATAAATCGAGAGGTATATCTCCATGTTAGTAATCATTATTTATTTTTTAGTAATAATGTCACATCAGTAAATTTAAACAAATTTAAATCTTCAACTCTGGTCATGTATGGACAGGACGGCCTTTTAGTCAATGAAAAGCTTTCAAGTCAAAAAGAGAAACTGTCCTTGAGACAACACACACTGTGTTTAATAAAGTTTGGATACAATTTGCATCTGAATACATTTTTAATAACGTCCCCCCCAAAAAAAAGTTTACACTGTGCAGGTACATTCAAGCAATTTGCATTTTAAAATGTTTGCATTCATCATTCTCTTCCATGTGATCTTGTCAGCTCTACTGATTGACGACACTGACGCAAGTTTTTGTTAAGGCTCAGTGGGGTAAATCAAAGCGCCAGAGAAGGTGTTCAGGCCTATACCGCTCCCACACAGCTGCCTGCCACTCAGTAGCTCTACATAGACCTGTCCTCCCTTCTGCAGCGACAGCAGGACGGTCTGTGTGCTGCTGTCCTCTGAGTCCTCCCAGTTGTCCTCCCAGGTGGAGGCCACGGCCTTCCCATTTTGCATGAGTTGCACTTTGTAGTACAACTTCTTACCCACCACGCCCACCTTGGAGTAGACGGAAAAGGAGAAGGAGTACAGTGCGGAACGAGGTGCCGTGAATGTCCCTGGAATGACAATGTTTTTGAGTATTTAGTTGGGGGAGATATCTTTGGACATTCATGGTACAAGAGTCAGCTGGAGGTAATCATGGAGGGAAGACATTCAACTGAATACCAGTCAGTTCATTGCTTTCATTGCTATCATTTCCATATACTTGATGAACTCACTTCACTTATGTCTGGTGTATTTTGCTACATCACTACCAAAAGCTGGCGAAATGGCGAGCAGCGAGCCGCATCACAACCCCTGCCACTGTATTTCATTCCAGTGACAGTGGAGTCTATGCTCCGGTCATGGAGGAAGTACTGAACTTATCATTTTGATTAACTGACTCTGATGTACTATATTGTAATGGTAAACCAACCAAACTAAACCAAACCAAGTCAAGCCCTGCTAAGCCGTGCCGAGGTGGTACTTTGTAGTGGAAAAGCATCATTAGTCCTTCATGGTGCTAAGTTAATTTGTGAGGACTTACCCAGAGCAGCGTTATATCCGTCTCCCTGGTTGAGGGTAATGACATCATAAGGAATGGGACTGTTTCTGTTGAAAGGTCCAAAGCAGTTTGTTCTGGGGCTCATGGAGGCAGTGAATGCAATCTTTACGTCACCTGAGATAGTCAGCAGGATAAAGGCAAGAAAAACTGACTTTAAATTTAAACCTCAAGTGTGCTTTGCAAACTATAGTCTTAAAAACAATGTCAGTGAAAAGGTGACATGGATGAGATTTACATAACCACTTAAGAGTTTCAGCTCAAAAAGATAACAACTCTTGAACCAATATATTGTTTTGGTCTATGTGGGAAATTTTTGTGTGTCTCCTGAAATAGGTTAGAGCATCAAATCAAAAATGAATAACGTATGCTGTCACTGATGAATAAAAATATCAATGCAAAGTCAAAAGTGAGTATTTATAAGTGAGCCAGTTGGGCCCGTTTCTGATGCGAATACAGTCGTTCAGACAGGAAATTGCAGCTATAATAATATGACTATGGACTCATCCACAGATAATCTCTACTTGCAATTATGTTCAAGTACCTATGACTTCCAGCACGTTGTCAGCCAGCTGAGATATTTTCTCTGACAGGTCCATTATTCTCGTGAAGATTTTATTCTCCACTTCCTGCAGCTGATTGTTGGCACAGCAGCAGCCTCGCTGGCGCTTGAATGCACACTCGCAGTCCCACTTTCTGCATGGCAGCTCCCCTGGCCATGCAACTATAAATGCAGAAGCAGGGAAAGAGGAAACAGACAATGTCATTTATGTGGAAATCAAGTGGTGTGCCTTAGAACACAGAGCATTTAGGTCACACTTTTTTCCATTACTATATTAACCCTTTAATGCCTCAGCCTCATAATGTCTGTCTGGACTGTCTGTACAATTTACTTCACGTTAAAAGAAAAAACCTGAAACACTGTAGTTGCACCAGATTTTGTGCACCAGATTTTGTGCATTAAATTTGAAATTTGAACAGTATAAATCATATTTAAATAAAACAAATATTGAGTTTTTGTCTAAATGCCCAAAACAGGACATTTTTTTAATTACGTACAGGCATTCCCACTTTTTCCCTTTCTGGCGTCAAAGATGCTGATTTGCCGGTTTCTTGCAACAGCATGAGTGAAATTACCGTAGTAACCACATGTTGGTTTTGAATATGATACACTCTGTGTTAAAGGGTTAAAATATATACAGAGGATATGAGAATATAGTGCAATATAGAGTGTTTTTACAATACTTAGTATTGAAATGCATATGAACAAAAATAAAAGGAAAAAACAGTCTATTGTGAATTTTGCATAATAATCATTACTGATGTTTCGGGGTTTTTAAATGTAATATAAAATGACTCACACGTTTGACTCAACAACACTCAACAACATTTATTTTTCAAAGCACATTATTAGTACTAATATTAGTAATATTCCCGCTGCAATTTACCAAGGGTGCACCTGTGGCATTGATATGTGCTGTGTGAGCACTAAGGGTTAAATAGAGATAATAGCAGAGCAATAACAATAATTAGTAACAATGTTTATGCATAAAACTACTGTAAGAGACATTGACAATAAGGCACATTGGTACACAAGGACTTTCCGAACTTTCCAAACACATCTCGCTTATCCTCAACCTCTAATGTGAAGTTTTAAAATGATTAGATGATCAATGGTGTGACTTACCTGCGGCTGCTTTAAGGCTGCTAAGAGTGTTTTCAGCTCTCAAACAGCTGTCACACAGCAGGCCCGAGAGAAACAGAGTGCAAACTATAGCTCTCATCTCACAACACAGGGAAATGTCTGCAAACACAACAGTGCGCAGAAGTTACTGTTATGTCTCTGCAGTCAACGAGTTAATGCAAACAGTTTGATGATTTCCTCATCAATCATTGCTTAACTTTGACAAATAACATATACGGGCGGGAAAAAAAGCCCAAATCTGTAAGTTTGAATGAGATTTGGCCCACATAGGTTTGTGTTATATTAACTTACAGCAGTCCAACAGGGAATCTCCTCTTCAGTCTGTACCACCGTGAAATCTTGCAGTCCCACGTTGAGCTACAAATATCCCTGGCCACAGATAAAAGGTAAAGGTATTTTTCTGCAGGAGAAAACAATTGTGCTGCATGTGGAGCCCACAAAAATGACTTTATTTGACAAAATGCTTTTATTTCAAGGTGGGTGGAGCAACCCCCCTCTGTCCAGTAAAATGTATGTTTTCCTATTTCCCTTTGTTTTCTTGCTCTGTGCTACATAGGCTTGATGTGACCTATAGGAGTATATTTCCAGGGGATCCGTGCTGATGAGCTCCCGAGTGTATATCAAAATTCCCTGGGTTGTGTCAGAGTGAATACTCACTAACAAGGTCAGAAGTGTCACGTTAGCTGATAGGATCTCAGTTTGTTGTTAGTGATAAGCCTGCTGCATTATCTCTCTGCACCTATCACTCTGCTGAAAAAAATGATGGTACCAGGTCAGAAAGTGGCCTAGTTTAGCTTTTTTTTGTATTTACTCCTGAGTGAGTATACCTGTTTGTGTATGGGTGTGTGTGCAGTGTGTGTTAGTCTGTGTTCTGTCAGTCGCGGTCACACTATGTTGCAGCGCTGTGGATTGACAGTAAAGATCTGTGTCTACCACAGACTCCAACAGACTCAATTAAAACATAAATGTTTGAAAGCGTGGTCTTTCATGTGCCATATTGACTACAATGAACACGTGAACCTGCAAGGAAATGAAATATCTTGGGCATTCCGTCGCTGATGAGTTGCTATTTTGAGGTTTTTGCACATCTTTTTGGTGCGAAACTGAAGAAAGCTCGCTGTGGCTTCTAATGATGCCATGAGGCCGTTACTCGTGTGTTAGCAGGAGGCAAAGTGCCAGTCATGTTTTTGTGTCTACCGGTGTCCCTTCATGTGAGGCACAACTAAGAAATCTGATGTACAGTTTTACAGTGTGTGTTGCCTTGATGAGACAGAAAATGGTACCATGGAGACGCTAACCAGCCTGAGGAGGATGTGTTTTAATCAGTCATCCAGGCTCAGAAATCACTGGTAAGAAAGCCTGTATATATATATGCATTGTATTTTACCAATCTTATACCCATTTTATTTATCTGTCTTTATCTGCTATGGGCCCTCTTGTGGGTCTTTAAACGACGAAGGACCTTTGTCTATGGAGCTTGCAAGGTATTACCGTGTGCGCTGGTTTTCTCCAGATACTCTGGTTTCCTCCCACTGTCCAAAAACATGCAGAGGTAAATTGTACACTCTAAATTGACTGTGAATGTTGTCTCTGTGCGTTTGCCCTGCGATGGACTGGAATGCCTTTCGCTCTGTGCCACCTTGGATTGGCTCCAGTGACCCCACAACCCTCACGTGGAGGATAAAGTGGTAGATGTATGATGAAGGAATGGGAATAAGCTATTTTGGAAGCTTCACCTCACTGTAACCTTCTCTGTTACACAACTGCAATTGATTAAACTGTGGTTGTCTACAACTAGACTCCACGATGGTTCACTTTGTTAATGGATCCTGGTAGTGTAAAAACAGATTAATTACCTTTTAGTGTGCTGCGTAGCTATATAGGACCTTGGTAATGATTTTTCCTACCCTGAATATGGAGTCTATTCATATTCTGGATAGCCTGAGATTAGAGCAGCGATGTTCAATATTTTATATCAGCAACAGCCCATTATTACTTTCTGCAATATTTTATTTTCACTTTATAAAGGAGAGTCCAATCTACAGATCAGACTTTTAGTGTACAGTTTATTGTTCCTTTGAGTAATTCACATGGTTCTACAGCCCACAGTTTAACTGACTCTCACCATAGTTGTCTTGTGCAGCAGCAGTTATTACCAGAATAAACCAGGACCAACTTATTTCATGTGACTCATGATTAAATAAATAGGTAGCTCTACATCTGCTGGATTTCCAGATAGGAGTTACCTCTGAAAATAGGAATTTTATATAAACATTTATTTATAAAAGTATTACTTGAGCTTGATAATATATATGGAATATGGCTCTGCATAATGAAATTCAAACCCTGGTATTCCCATAAAGATATAGAAGAGAACATGATATCTTAAGATATCTTTGGACATGTGCACAAAAAGAAACAATGGTTCCAAAAAAAAACGCCATAAATGCCACTAGTATCATGTTACAAGGAGGATCTGAGAAAGGCTGGAATTGTAAATGCTGAATGCGTTTTGTTCTCCGTGACCTCTTTATGTTAAAAAACTCTAAACTGGCCATTTCTGCAAAAAGGGACAAGATGAAGACTACAAAATTCCGCTGCGAAATTTCGAGTGTGCCTGCTTCATGCTGCCGATTTTGGGTAGATTGAAATTTAAAATATGAAGCTTGTAGATTTGGGGTGTCCAAAATTTCTTTTTTACAAGGGCCAAATTTGATGATGTGAAGATGTTAGGGGGGCCAATGGTCACTTCACACCTTTTTGTGGTCCAAAAGGTCATAGTTTAATATGTGGTCCAAAAAGTCACCAAAATGTCATAGTTTAGTATGTGGTCCAAAAAGTCGTTGAAATGTCAGTTTAGTATGTCATCAAAAAAATCACTAAAATGTCATAGTTTAGTATGTCGTCAAAAAAGTCACTAAAATGTCATAGTTGAGTAATAATAGATCCAAAAGTCACTAAATGTATAAGTTTAGTATGTGGTTCAAAATGTGACAAAAATGTCATAGTTTAGTATGTGGTCCAAAATGTGACAAAAATGTCATAGTTTAGTATGTGGTCCAAAATGTGACTAAAATGTCACAGTTTAGTATGTCGTCAAAAAAGTCACTAAAATTTCATAGTTTAGTATGTGGTTCAAAATGTGACTAAAATGTCACAGTTTAGTATGTTGTCCAAAATGTGACATAAATATCATAGTTTAGTATGTGGTCTAAAATGTGACAAAAATGTCATAGTTTAGTATGTGGTCCCAATTGTGACAAAAATGTCATAGTTTAGTATGTGGTCCAAAATGTGACAAAAATGTCATAGTTTAGTATGTCGTCAAAAAAGTTATTAACAGAGAATCGTTGCATGAATGGGTTGACATCTTCCATCTCTTATTGCACTGTTTCAATGTCTTACATGAACGTAATGTTAACAAGGACAAGACAAAGATCTCCATCAAATGTAATTAATCTGTATTGTTTGCATTATGTAACACAAAGTTTGTCGACGAGGATGGGATTCGAACCCACGCGTGCAGAGCACAATGGATTAGCAATCCATCGCCTTAACCACTCAGCCACCTCGTCCTTTTTCTAACCTTTTTTCTTCATTTAAATTCTGTAAAAGAGAGTTCTTCAAACGAAAATCATGGGTAAAGTGAATTTTGCATGGTTTAGTATGTGGTCCAAAAAGTTATTAAAATGTCATAGTTTAGTATGTGGTCCCAATTGTGACAAAAATGTCATAGTTTAGTATGTGGTCCAGAATGTGACTAAAATTTCACAGTTTAGTATGTCGTCAAAAAAGTCATTAAAATGTCATAGTTTAGTATGTGGTCCAAAAAGTCACCAAAATGTCATAGTTTAGTATGTGGTCTAAAATGTGACAAACATGTCATAGTTTAGTATGTGGTCCAAAATGTGACAAAAAATGTCATAGTTTAGTATGTGGTCCAAAATGTGACAAAATGTCATAGTTTAGTACGTGGTCCAAAATGTGACAAAATGTCATAGTTTAGTATGTCGTCCAAAAAGTCACCAAAATGTCATAGTTTAGTATGTGGTCCAAAAAGACACCAAAATGTCATAGTTTAGTATGTGGTCCAAAATGTGACAAAAATGTCATAGTTTAGTATGTGGTCTAAAATGTGACAAAAATGTCATAGTTTAGTATGTGGTCCCAATTGTGACAAAAATGTCATAGTTTAGTATGTGGTCCAGAATGTGACAAAAATGTCATAGTTTAGTATGTCGTCAAAAAAGTTATTAACAGAGGATCGTTGCATGAATGGGTTGACATCTTCCATCTCTTATTGCACTGTTTCAATGTCTTACATAAACGTAATGTTAACAAGGACAAGACAAAGATCTCCATCAAATGTAATTAATCTATATTGTTTGCATTATGTAACACAAAGTTTGTCGACAAGGATGGGATTCGAACCCACGCGTGCAGAGCACAATGGATTAGCAATCCATCGCCTTAACCACTCGGCCACCTCGTCCATTTTCTAACCTTTTTTCTTCATTTAAATTCTGTAAAAGAGAGTTCTTCAAACGAAAATCATGGGTAAAGTGAATTTCGCATGGTTTAGTATGTGGTCCAAAAAGTTATTAAAATGTCATAGTTTAGTATGTTGTCCAAAATGTGACAAAAATATCATAGTTTAGTATGTGGTCCAAAATGTGACAAAAATGTCATAGTTTAGTATGTCGTCAAAAAAGTCATTAAAATGTCATAGTTTAGTAATAGTATAGTATATCGTCCAAAATCAGTCAAAAAAGTCAAAGTATAGTTTGCCGTACAAAATCAGTCAAAAAAGTCATACTATAGTATATCATACACAATTTGACCAAAAAATCATAGTTAAGTATGTTGACCAAAATTTAGCAAAAAAGTCATACTTTAGTATGTTATCCAAAATTTGACAAAAAAGTCATACTTTACTATGTTGTCCAAAATCAGTAAAAAAGTCATACTATAGTATGTCATTTTTTTGACTGATTTTGGACGACATAGTAAAGTATGACTTTTTTGTCAAATTTTGAACCACACGCTAAATTATGTCTTTTTTGACTGATTTTGGAAGACATACATACTATGACTTTTTCGACTGATTTGGGACGACATACTAAAGTTTGACTTATTTGTCAAATTTTGGAAGACATACTATAGTATGACTTTTTTTTTCAAATTTTGAACCACACACTAAATTATGTCTTTTTTGACTGAGTTTGGACGACATACTAAAGTATGATTTTTTTGTCAAATTTTTAACCATATACTAAAGTATGACTTTTTTGACTGTACTTTGACAAAGTGGTATTTTGGTGGAATCAACCTTCAAAACACCAAGTTTTAAAGCAGAGAGAGAGAGCAAGAGAGAGTGTGGGGGTTTTCTCAAAACTGCGGTCCGTGTTACTGTCCAAAGTTTTGGGAGGAAGAACGAAATCAAACGGAATAAATGCATAGAATAACAAGAGATGTTTACGCTGCAATGCATTCTCGTATGCCTTGCAGCAGCTGGCACTAATAAACAGACTCAGTCAGACATGCTCTGAGCCACAAGGTGAAGCTGCCTAACTTGAGTGTGTATGAATGTGGGTGTGGTGTGATGTGTGTGTGAAACCTCCTTGTACAAACACTGTTGCTTCTGTGCTTCTGAGAGATAAAGTTTTGCACCCAGCAACAAAAAGTGGAAGCAGACAAGAAAAACAAGTATCAGGCTTCTCTCTCTCTCTCTCTCTCTCTCACGAGTACAACGACTGTGAGAATTACAGAGATACAGTTACAGTAAAATGGTGTGAGTCAAGAGTCACAACAAAGGTATGAACTGTCTTGACACACCCACACACAGATAAATGGATCATGGCGGTGACAGTAAGCCTATTCTTTGTTTGTTTCTTTGCTGCGATTAGATCGGAAGATCACAGAGGAAAAAAAGGGAAAGCAGGAGTTTGAAGATGAAAAGCAATAAAGATCTTCAACTGGACTTGAAGTGAGAACCCTCCTCCACTTAACAACTCTCTCCATAAATTAGCTGAATGTTGAGTGAGGGAAAATTAATTGGCACCTACCCAGATATTCTAATCTGTCTGTCTGTCTGTCTATCTATCTGGGCATGCTTATAAAATCTCCGGGAGTTTGTGATCAGATGCCAAACCACCTCAAGAGGCTCCTTTTGATGTGAATGACAACCAGTCCTAATAACACAAACTTCCCACATGACTATAGATACAGCTGCAGCATCTCATTTCTGAACTATTGTCTGTGGACATTGCCTCAAACAATGAGGTGCATCCCTCATAACATTTCAGTTTTGTTTCCAACCGTGTCACTGTGAAAACTTCAATCTCCCTCTTTGTCTTTTTCCCTCAAACTTTCAGAGCTCAAATACAGCCTATGAAATGTAAATGGAGGTGTGTGTGGCAGCGCGGGCAGGTCAGTGTGTGTTTAGATATTACTGAGGTATTTCTGTAACCTGACAGACGGGATCACATCTTGTGGCCTTGCAAGCCAGGACATGACTGCACTGCAGCTCAGACAAAGCAGTGGATGAGAAGATGTATACTGCAAATCTGAGTCAGAGTTAGTGCTGGAGGGAACATGAGAGAAGAGAGAGGGAATGAAAATACTGAAAACAGATTTGCAAGTCAACATGTATCCAATGTAGAGCTTCAACAATCACTGTACATCTAAACTAAGGCCATAACACAATAAAGTGACTAAATGAACATTTAATGTTCTAGTTTTTGTGTGTTCAAAATGTGTTCCACATTTATTTACTCTTTGTAAAAGGTTTAATTGTTGAAAAATGGTTGAAAAGAGTTTCTAGTTAGGTCAGTGTCATAGCAGCCATGTCATATTAATCACATTCCCCTTAACCAAGTTGTTTAGAAACCACTTTCTATTTCCTCCATGATTTACTGTAAATGTTGAGTAAAACACTCCTAAAGAGGAAGTACAAAATAAAACAGGTTTTCATAAATTCTCAGATGAAGTTTTGAAAGAAAAATACACACTACACTGCCAACCATCACAGGACACTGTTCAGGTAAAAGGCAGTCATTTTGTCCTCTTAAATGCCACAAATGATTATTTTTTTGTGTCTTGCTTTTCATACTGCTGGATATTATGTTGACCTGAGATTTGCCAGATTCATTATCCTCAGTATGAATTCAGTCTTTCCTCTATTTGATGGAACATGTAAATAGAAGACTCGACATCTATTCTTCTGCGCCTGAAAGACTTTTTTATCCCTCGACTTGTTTAGGGCCTGAATGGAAGCAACATGAGCTTCTGCACAGGGGAAAACGTTGTATCATGCTGAAAAAAACCTGTCCAACAGGAAACATCACCGTTTCTAAACCCTTCAGCAAAGAAACTAAATGAATAAAATTACCAGGTCATGACAATTTGAAAAAAAAAATGTCTTTCTCATTGATTTTTTTTATTGTCAAGTCTTCAGCCCTTATATTAGATAACAGTAGTCTGATTTTGCATTAAAATACGCCTTGCCAATTTTCACATTTATATGCAATTTACATTATATTTTATGAAAAAATAAATACACTAATGGACATGATAAAAATGAATCCAGTAAAAATATTTACAAAAGGTATCTTTTGAATAAATGTATTCAAAAAACATGTGAGCTATGATCTTTTTTTTTTTCCACTTATCAACACAGAGAACTTAAAGTAAAATTCAGTTTTTAGCCTTGTTTTCCTTTTGTGTTCAGTTGTGACTGGTCATGGTATCCTCTTTGCTCCTTTGTGCAACCACTGACAATTAACCATTATTTAGCCTGGTTCGCACATCTGACGGCAGCAGATCCAGCAGGTTCTCCTCTACGATCAACCCACTGAGGTTCAGCAGGGGACAATCCGCTATTTCCACTGGTAGAGACTCCAAACGGTTCCCTTTAATCTCCAGACGGACCAGCTGGGCCAGATTGGCCACTCTGGAGCTCAGATATGACAGGCAGTTGTTTCCCAGAACCAAGGTCTTTAGTCTTTTGCAGGAGAACAGCTCATCTGGCAGTGTCTCTAGAGAGTTGAACGCAGCAGAGAAGAACTGGAGACCCTGTGGGATGCCCACCTCAGGAGGTAGAGAGGTGAGTTGGTTGTGGGAGACGTCGATGTGCCTGAGCTTGGTGCAGTAAAACAGCCGCGAGGGCAGCTTTCTTAGCTTGTTCCAGCTAACGTCTACCACCTCCAGGGAGTGCAGCTTACTGATGTGATCAGGGATGTAGGTGATTTTATTGTGCCACAGTCGGAGTGTCACTAAACGGCGACAGTGCTGCAAGCTTAAAATCTCCTCCACAGTGGTTAGTTTGTTGTCTTTCAGGTCCAACTCCTGTAGATTGTTGAGGCTGAAGACAGCACTTGGGATGCGCTCCAACTCACAGCCCACCAACTCCAATGAGACCAGGTTGGTTAACTTCTTGAGGCTGCTGAACGCTTGGAGCTTGATACCTTCATTGTAGATGCACAACCTCTGCAGCTGAAATGCCACATCCCCTATGCTCTGTGGGATCTTTGAAATGCTGGAGCAAAGAGTGAGGACTCTCAGAGCTCGAAGCTCTCGGAAGGATTCCAGGGTGCCACCCCTAGCTACCTCATTCAGAGGAACATTCAGATTTAACTCCTCCAGGTTATGCAGAGTATAAATCCACACAGGTACATCCTCTAAACTTTCAAAAGTTAAATTAAGGACCTTTAACTTTTCCTTCAGGTGGGTCAGGGCGGGCAGCTGGACCTTTGTAGGGCAGAAGATCAGCGATAGCTCCCGCAGAGATTCTAGCTTGGCCACACTTGTTGGAATAGTGACGTTTTTAACTTGCTCCAGTTTGAGTGATTCCACTTCTGGGATCTCAAAGACGGTGTCAGGAAGCCCTGGTAACATTAACAGGTGTAGCTCCAGGAGGTTACTTGTGTTCTTGGCAAGCCGGGCACGCAGCTTTTTGGCAGTCCACTCATAGTTAAGGTTGAGCTGATGGAGATGACTCTCACTGACCTCAGAAAGAAAGACGGCAAATCTTTTCGAGTAAAGGGCATCATATTGGTCCACAAGGTGCAAGAGGAACGCAAAATCATTCTTTACGTCCGGTATGTCATTAATACCCGTCTCTAGTCTGACCTGCTCAAAGGAGTAAATCTTCAGAGGCCGATGAAAAAGCCAGTAGAGGGAATATATGCACAGGATTCCATACACTCCAACAAAGCAGATGTAGCAGTAGGCTAACTTAGAGAAAAGATGGGCTTTGTTGTGGTTACAGCAATAGATGTCAAAACCAGTCAAGTCAGGAGGCACTAAACAGCGCACAATAATCTCAACATTTGGCGCCATCACTGCAGTGTAGATAATAATTAACACAAACTTGAAGACCTTGAGGGAGGTTTGTAGCACATACATGACATTCAAGAGGTCTCCCTCTTCCACATGAGTTCGCAACTTCTTCACCTTCTCAAACAGAGCTTTGGCCTGCTCTCCTTCTTTCTTATCTAAGACAGAAAGGGACGACTGAGGCTCTGCAGGTTTCTTTTCTGGATTAGACTTGACAGAGGAGGAGCGAAGCAGCCCCACACTCTCCTCCTCGTCTGCCCGTCGCTCTGCATGGTCCTTTGAGGTGGTATTCCTCCTCAAAATGACAAGTTTCTCCTCTCCTCTTTCCTCAGAAACTTCACTCAGGGCTCGCGTGGTCCAGGGTGAATCAAAACACTTCCCCAAGATGGTCACAAAGAGATCAATTTTGGACGATGTCCCAGGGAACTTGAACCAGAAGCTGCTCGCTACCATGAAGATCAAAGTGTGGATCACAACCAGGTATGGGAAGTACTTTGCATACCAGTGGACAAACCTCTCATAGCAGTAGTAGTTGACAAACAGGTACTGGTGGATGTCCAAATTGTTCTTGCGGCCAAACACCTCCCGGATGATGGGGGTGGCAGGTTTGACCAGCGTGTGACGCTGTGTCTCATTTTCCTTGTAGCTACGGATGTGGCTGCAGTCGATTGCTTCAGGCGTTGGGCTGGTGAGGGGACTGGGCAGGCAAGAAATCTTATCTTGGGTGAGCTGTAGAGAACAGATGTGTGGATTCATGAGTGCATTTAGCTTTAATCAAACTATTGAAACACAAATATACCGTATAAATAAAACACATGTATGGAGTTTGCATGTTCTCCCCGTGTTTGCGTGGGTTTTCTCTGGGTACTCCAGTTTCCTTTAGGCAAACTGGACACTATGAATTGACCATTTGAGTGTAAGGGTGGATGGTTGTTTTGTTGGACTCAATTTCAATACTGCTGCAGTGAGCTTGCATTTAAAATTAAACTGCATTGTACTATGTATTATATTTTTTTTATATTGATTTTCTACCTTTACTTAGTAAATGTACTATCATGGTAGTAAATGTATATTAAATACAACATTTTCCAGTAATATATGGTTTCTGCTTGAGTTAAATTTAAGACTTTTACATTTTAGCACCTGTCCCCCATTTTTCCTTTCACCCTAACTGGTCGAGGCAGATGGCTGCACATTTTTAAGTCTGTCTCTGTCTCTCTTCTTTTTCTCTCCATTGATGCCCAATACTTGCTCATGGTGTGAATTGTCTGGTTTCTCTTCTCTCTATAATATTGTAAAGGTTTCTGTCCACAGTGCTTTGAGATAATGCATGCTGTGATTTGGAGCTATACTAATACTAATGTATAATTTATGTAGATCAAACTGACAGGGTTGAAGATTTACAAGTGTGTTTTCTATATTTCTCAGCGGTATCAGTATCATAACAATAGTAACATTAGAACTAAATGATCATAATTCAATCAACGATTGTTGATTTGGAGATTGATATAGCTTCAGAAACTGGATGAAAGGAACAATGAAAGTTGATTTATTTTTTACAAACAGACCAGCAGCCAGCAGTTGTGACGATACTGACAGTGCTGTTGTTAGTACCCACTCTCATCTAATTTAGTGTAACAACTGCATAATTACTGAACCAGTGAAACTTGTTGTGCCTGTAGAATATATGTTAATTTAAACAGTCAAGGTAAAACCAACTAGTCACTAAACCGACACTTGTCTCCTGTTGTCAGTTAAGTTTTGCTTTTCTCCCTGGGAGACAAAAACAAAGAAAGCATACATAGAAGCACATCTTAATCCTGTTGATTTTCTGTGACACAGGTGGTGAGAGACACATTAAGCACTAAGTGGGTCAGGAGAGTCTTCAGTGAGACTGCTGCTGTTTTCATCTCACTTGCAGGTCAGACAAAAGTGTTGTGACATGTGACATAACAAACAAACAGCCCAGGGTGTGGGGGAGCACAATTTTACCCCAGATACACCGATGAGTCACAACAACTGGAACACATGCTGCAAACATCTCATCAATTCGGACTGTGGTGGGTTAGTATTGGTTACTATGGAAGCGAACAGGCAGACATGAGGGTGTGAAAAGGGCCTCACCTGCAGGGTGCACCCAAAGACTCCAATCATGAGCATAGCGACGCACAGGTACTCTGAGAAAACATCCCACCATGGTTTCAGGACACGTAGCTTTGAATTCTGCTCAATGCCGAGGGATTTGAGTTCATTGACAGGGATCATCCTGGCTGCTGCTGCTGCTGCTGATGAAACAAATGAGTGGATGTGAATACTGAGGATATGACATATGTATAATAGATTTAAATTTAAAATATTTTTTTTTGAAAATAAAACTTTTTAAATCCTATCAAGTTTGCCTGTTCATTCATGTATGACTTGAGTATCCCAGAACGTTCTGGAATTGTTAGCTGGGTTATTTTATGGGACATGTTCTGTATCCAGCTATCACTTTTTTCAACAACAGCCATAGGACTGTTTGTTTCCATGACACTGGATAAGGAGTATGACTATTTTAATACAGAACGTTTACCAGTCTCAATATTTCAAGTCACTACTGTAACTCTTACTCACTG